>NC_047113.1:108491638-108596638 GCF_902500255.1 Thalassophryne amazonica
ACTTTCCTTTTTGCTAAGCTTATAGTTAGGCTGGATCAGGTGACCCTGAACCATCCCTTATTATGCTGCTATAGACGTACATGCTGGGGGGTTCCCATGATGCACTGTTTCTTTCTCTTTTTGCTCTGTATGCACCACTCTGCATTTAATCATTAGTGATCGATCTCTGCTCCCCTCCACAGCATGTCTTTTTCCTGGTTCTCTCCCTCAGCCCCAACCAGTCCCAGCAGAAGACTGCCCCTCCCTGAGCCTGGTTCTGCTGGAGGTTTCTTCCTGTTAAAAGGGAGTTTTTCCTTCCCACTGTAGCCAAGTGCTTGCTCACAGGGGGTCGTTTTGACCGTTGGGGTTTTACATATTTTGTATGGCCTTGCCTTACAGTATAAAGTGCCTTGGGGCAACTGTTTGTTGTGATTTGGCGCTATATAAAAAAATTGATTGATTGATTGATGTTATCAGTCAGAGCATAAAACTGGAAGTCCACTCTGATCCGGGCTGACAAGAGTCCCTTCAGCATAAACTCAGGGTCCACTGACCCCTGAGCTAAAACACAGTTTTTCTGAGTCTTCCAAATGGCCAACCTGGCAAGTCCACAAAGCCAGCTAATTAAAACATGCAACCTCCTGGACTGTGCGCGATATTTTGGACAAAAAATAAACAAGTCCACAGTGAACAACCCAAACACACAAAACCACCTCCCCAACAACCCAAACAGCCCTAACAACCGGTGACACTGTGCAAAACATGCTGAACAGTTTCCTTAAGTGGACAAAAAGGACAAACCCCATCAACCCCTGGATCCAGGTGCGCCAGATACCCATTTGTAGCCAGAAGCCCGTGTACAATCCTCCACTGGAGGTCCCCCGTGTGTTTGTCGACTGGGGGTTTGTACAGGCTTCGCCAGCACCCCACAGGAGACAAGCAGCACCAAAAAACTCTGACCACTTCGACACCGCCAACCCTGCCAAAGACCATAAGTGTGACACTTTGACACAGATAAATAGAGCTTTCTTGCCGATACTCTCAAACTCTCTCAAAACAGGTGACCTGAAAGACAGGAAAGCCCCCTGCTCCTCCTGCCACGCCCCCACAGCAGGCAAGACAGTCAGAGAGGGGAACACGTACTCACATTATCATCCAGCTGGTCAGACAGCATACGGTTCTCAGTAAATGCTCTGTGGGGCCCTGGCAGGGAAGCACAAACCTCCTCCACTACCCTGAGCGGCATCCTGGAGGACCGAACTCCCGACAACTCCGCCAGCCTCCCAACAGACGTGCGCAGTAGATGGCCCAATTTGGTGCACCCCGCCTCCCTCAGGCGGGACCACAGAGTGGCAGATGCCAAACCAGGAGAGCTAACAAAGTCACTGAAGAAAAGAGGCTCCTCAAACAGCTACATCCCCGGGTGCCGACATTGTCCCTGCGCACAGAGAGGAACTGCCATGCCTTCAGAACCGACTGGTCCTGCCTCCTTCTTCAGCAGGACACATGCCGTATCCTGTCAGCTCAGTCCCAGAGGTGTACAACAGTCTCTGAGCAGCCTGCACCTGAAGGTCGACACCCGAGCAGAAAATGTCCACCAACCCCTGTAATCCTTCATAAAGTGGCATGTACAACACGGAGCCCTGATCCAGTGATGGCCTGACCAGAAAAAGTCCACCAGTAACCACTGCAACTGCTCATCAGGCCCATGATGACGGGAGAACAGACAGTCTGTGCCACAGCACCAAACAACCAAGTTATTAGGGACCAGAACCACCCCCGGTAGGACATCTGGGGCAGCAACCAATTGCCATTTGGTCAGTCTGGCACACCCTTCTCCACCAAGCCCTCCCAATTCCTCCGACGGTACCCATCCATCCCCAGAAACACACGCAGAACTTTCAAACCCTCCACTCCCCACAGACAGACCATGTGGTAGAACAGGGAGCAGCCCTTTTCTGCCACCTCCCCATCAGGACAGCCTCACTCTTCTCCCAGTCACTCTTGCAGTAGTCCCTGTCTCATAGAGCCATAAACTATCTAATAACCCATCACATCTGCCTGATTCGTGCAAAACCGTGATGTCATCTGCATAACGCATAGAGCACAGGAGAGAAGATTGGTGAAAACCTGGCAAAACAAGGCCAGACGAGGCCTGGCTCTAAGGTGACATAAGAGTGGCTCAATGGCTACAGAGACAGCTGACCTGAGATTAGGCAGCCCTGTCTATACCCTGCATTACGGGGACTGGGCAGCTCAACCCTCCCCCAACCTTAACCAAACATGAAGCCCCATTATCAAAACCCCAACAAATGAAATAAACCCTCACCAAAGCCAATGCCCTCAAAGTGGAAAACAAAAACCCATCATGAACCAGAACAAATGCCTTCTCCTGATCAAGGACACAAACCTGCAAACCACATCTCCAGTATTGCAGAGATCAAACAAATCCCTCATCAAAAAAGGTTGTGCCCCCAAGGCGCTTTATATTGTAAGGCAAAGCCATACAATGATTACGTAAAACCCCAACGGTCAAACGACCCCCTGTGAGCAAGCACTTGGCGACAGTGGGAAGGAAAAACTCCCTTTTAACAGGAAGAAACCTCCAGCAGAACCAGGCTCAGGGAGGGGCAGTCTTCTGCTGGGACTGGTTGGGGCTGAGGGAGAGAACCAGGAAAAGACATGCTGTGGAGGGAGCGAGATCAATCACTAATGATTAAATGCAGAGTGGGGCATACAGAGCAAAAGAGAAAGAAACACTCAGTGCATCATGGGAACCCCCCAGCAGTCTAGTCTATAGCAGTATAACTAAGGGATGGTTCAGGGTCACCTGATCCAGCCCTAACTATAAAGTTTAGCAAAAAGGAAGTTTTAAGGCCTAATCTTAAAATAGAGAGGGTGTCTGTCTCCCTGATCTGAATTGGGAGCTGGTTCCACTGGAGAGGAGCCTGAAAGCTGAAGGCTCTGCCTCCCATTCTACTCTACAAACCCTAGGAACTACAAGTAAGCCTGCAGTCTGAGAGCGAAGCGCTCTATTGGGGTGATATGGTACTATGAGGGTCCCTACGATAAGATGGGACCTGATTATTCAAAACCTTATAAGTAAGAAGAAGAATTTTAAATTCTATTCTAGAATTAACAGGAAGCCAATGAAGAGAGGCCAATATGGGTGAGATATGCTCTCTCCTTCTAGTCCCCGTCAGTACTCTAGCTGCAGCATTTGAATTAACTGAAGGCTTTTTTAGGACAACCTGATAATAATGAATTACAATAGTCCAGCCTAGAGGAAATAAATGCTGAATTAGTTTTTCAGCATCACTCTGAGACAAGACCTTCTAATTTTAGAGATATTGCGTAAATGCAAAAAAGCAGTCCTACATATTTGTTAATATGCGCGTCGCTTTGAATGACATATCCTAATCAAAAATGACTCCAAGATTTCTCACAGTATTACTAGAGGTAGGGTAATGCCATCCAGAGTAAGGATCTGGTTAGACACCATGTTTCTAAGATTTGTGGGGCCAAGTACAATAACTTCAGTTTTATCTGAGTTTAAAAGCAGGAAATTAGAGGTCATCCATGTCTTTATGTCTGTAAGACATCTGCAGTTTAGCTAATTGGTGTGTGTCCTCTGGCTTCATGGATAGATAAAGCTGGGTATCATCTGCGTAACAATGAAAATTTAAGCAATACCGTCTAATAATACTGCCTAAGGGAAGCATGTATAAAGTGAATAAAATTGGTCCTAGCACAGACCTTGTGGAACTCCATAATTAACCTTAGTCTGTGAAGAAGATTCCCCATTTACATGAACAAATTGTAATCTATTAGATAAATATGATTCAAATGACCGCAGCGCAGTGCCTTTAATACCTATGGCATGCTCTAATCTCTGTAATAAAATTTTATGGTCAACAGTATCAAAGCTGCACTGAGGTCTAACAGAACAAGCACAGAGATGAGTCCACTGTCTGAGGCCATAAGAAGATCATTTGTAACCTTCACTAATGCTGTTTCTGTACTATGATGAATTCTAAAACCTGACTGAAACTCTTCAAATAGACCATTCCTCTGCAGATGATCAGTTAGCTGTTTTACAACTACCCTTTCAAGAATTTTTGAGAGAAAAGGAAGGTTGGAGATTGGCCTATAATTAGCTAAGATAGCTGGGTCAAGTGATGGCTTTTTAAGTAATGGTTTAATTACTGCCACCTTAAAAGCCTGTGGTACATAGCCAACTAATAAAGATAGATTGATCATATTTAAGATCGAAGCATTAAATAATGGTAGGACTTCCTTGAGCTGACTGGTAGGAATGGGGTCTAATAAACATGTTGATGGTTTGGATGAAGTAACCAATGAAAATAACTCAGACAGAACAATCGGAGAGAAAGAGTCTAACCAAATACCGGCATCACTGAAAGCAGCCAAAGATAACGATACGTCTTTGGGATGGTTATGAGTAATTGTTTCTCTAATAGTTAAAATTTTATTAGCAAAGAAAGTCAGACAGAAGGGAGTTTTCAGGGAATACTGTTAAGTCTTCAATTTCCATACCATAAGTCAGAACAAGATCTAAGATATGATTAAAGTGGTGGGTGGACTCATTTACATTTTGAGCAAAAACCAATTGAGTCTAATAATAGATTAAATGCAGTGTTGAGGCTGTCATTCTCAGCATCTGTGTGGATGTTTTCAATTCAATTCAATTTTATTTATATAGCGCCAAATCACAACAAACAGTTGCCCCAAGGCGCTTTATATTGTAAGGCAAGGCCATACAATAATTACGTAAAAACCCCAAAGGTCAAAACGACCCCCTGTGAGCAAGCACTTGGCTACAGTGGGAAGGAAAAACTCCCTTTTAACAGGAAGAAACCTCCAGCAGAACCAGGCTCAGAGAGGGACTGGTTGGGGCTGAGGGAGAGAATCAGGAAAAAGACATGCTGTGGAGGGGAGCAGAGATCAATCACTAATGATTAAATGCAGAGTGGTGCATACAGAGCAAAAAGAGAAAGAAACACTCAGTGCATCATGGGAACCCCCCAGCAGTCTAAGTCTATAGCAGCATAACTAAGGGAGGGTTCAGGGTCACCTGATCCAGCCCAACTATAAGCTTTAGCAAAAAGGAAAGTTTTAAGCCTAATCTTAAAAGTAGAGAGGGTGTCTGTCTCCCTGATCCGAATTGGGAGCTGGTTCCACAGGAGAGGAGCCTGAAAGCTGAAGGCTCTGCCTCCCATGTTAAAATCGCCCACTATAATTCTTATGTTTAACAGACCACATTTAACTGTTTTAGTCTGTGGTGCAGTTGAAGGTGCTATATTATTTTTTCTTTTGAATTTTTATGCTTAAATAGATTTTTGCTGGTTATTGGTAGTCTGGGAGCAGGCACTGTCTCTACGGGGATGGGGTAATGAGGGGATGGCAGGGGGAGAGAAGCTGCAGAGAGGTGTGTAAGACTACAACTCTGCTTCCTGGTCCCAACCCTGGATAGTCATGGTTTGGAGGATTTAAGAAAACTGGCCAGATTTCTAGAAATGAGAGCTGCTCCATCCAAAGTGGGATGGATGCCGTCTCTCCTAACAAGACCAGGTTTTCCCCAGAAGCTTTGCCAATTATCTATGAAGCCCACCTCATTTTTTGGACACCACTCAGACAGCCAGCAATTCAAGGAGAACATGCGGCTAAACATGTCACTCCCGGTCTGATTGGGGAGCGGCCCAGAGAAAATTACAGAGTCTGACATTGTTTTTGCAAAGTTACACACCGATTCAATGTTAATTTTTGTGACCTCAGACTGGCGTAACCGGGTGTCATTACTGCCGACGTGAATTACAATCTTACCAAATTTACGCTTAGCCTTAGCCAGCAGTTTCAAATTTCCTTCAATGTCGCCTGCTCTGGCCCCCGGAAGACAATTGACTATGGTTGCTGGTGTTGCTAACTTCACATTTCTCAAAACAGAGTTGCCAATAACCAGAGTTTGATCCTCGGCGGGTGTGTCGTCGAGTGGGGAAAAACGGTTAGAAATGTGAACGGGTTGGCAGTGTACACGGGGCTTCTGTTTAGAACTACGCTTCCTCCTCACAGTCACCCAGTCGGCCTGCTTTCCCGGCTGCTCGGGATCTGCCAGAGGGAAACTAACGGCGGCTAAGCTACCTTGGGCCGCACCGACTACAGGGGCCTGGCTAGCTGTAGAATTTTCCACGGTGCGGAGCCGAGTCTCCAATTCGCCCAGCCTGGCCTCCAAAGCTACGAATAAGCTACACTAATTACAAGTACCATTACTGTTAAAGGAGGCTGAGGAATAACTAAACATTTCACACCCAGAGCAGAAAAGTGCGGGAGAGACAGGAGAAGCCGACATGCTAAACCGGCTAAGAGCTAGTAGCTGCGCTAAGCTAGCGGATTCCTAAACACACACAAAGTGAATAATGTGTAAATAATTTAGAGGTGATTCAGCAGAGGGAGTGCTTTAGTTAAGGCACGTGAAGATTACACTGTGAAACAAATCGTTATCTAGGTAACTAGATCAATCTAACTGCGCAGATTAAACAGCTAACAGATACAGAAAAACACCGCTGTGCTCCGGAACAGGAAGTGATACAATACCACAGTGAGAGCCAACCACCAGTAGAGGCCGGTCGACAGGTCATCACATTCTGATGAGAGGTCTTCTTCTCCAGACTGAAGAAAAAGGAACTGGGTGCATCCATGTCCCTGATGTTCGCAAAGCGAGCCCTCACCATCGCCCCTTTCACCCTCTCATGTAACAAGGCACCCAGCTCCGCCCTCTTCCCCTGCAGCACGCTGTGCTGGTCAGGAGTCCCAGCTGCATGTAGGTTGGCCTGAATGTTCATAATGTCCTTCTCCAGTGTTGCCATGGCTACCTTGAACCTAGTTATGGAATAGGAAGTGTACTGTTGACACAAAACCCGAACCTGAGTTTTGCCGGCCTCCCACCACTGACTCACTGTCCCAAATGTCCCCTTCCTTCCCCTCCAGAAACCCCAAAAGATTCAAATAAATTACAAAACGCCCTGTCGTGCAAACGTTTGGTGTTGAATTTCCAGTAAGTGTTGAACTTTTGAGTGTGTGAGTGGAATATTTCTTTGGTGATGAGATGATCTGAAAAACTAACTGGCTGAATGAAACTCCTGTGTAATCTGTTCTGGAATGAGTGTGACATATAAATCCAGTCAAGCCTGGCTGCAGACATCACCCCAAAACCTCCTCTACCACCCTGAGCAGCATCCTGGAGGACCGACCTCCCGCCGACTCTGCCAACCTCACAACAGACGTGCGCAGTAGATGGCCCAATTTGGTACACCCTGCCTCCCTCAGGCAGAACCACACAGTGGCAGATGACAACCTGGGTGAGCTAACAAAGTCATTGAAGAAAAGAGGCTCCTCAAACAGCCACATAACAGGTGAAGCCTACACTGTCCCTGCGCACAGCGAAAACCTGCCATGGCTGGAGAACTGACTGGTAAAAAGAAGAGGTATATGTCTGATGACGTCCCGCCGATATAGGAGGAAAATATGTTTATCATACCCAAGACCTGCCTCCTTCTTCAGCAGGACACGTGCTGTATCCTGTCAGCTCAGTCCAGAAGTGTGCAACAGTCTCTGAGCAGCCTGCAACGTGAAGGTTGACAACCTAGCAGAAATGTCCACCAGCCCCTGGCCCTCTCCATGAAGTGGCATGGACAGCACGGGAGCCCTGATCCAGTGATGGCCAAAGCAGAAAAAGTCCACCAGTAACCACTGCAACAACTCTGCAACAAGGCCCCGTGGTGGAGGGAGGACAGACAGGTTGTGCCACAGCGCTGAAGCAACCAAGTTATTGGTGACCAGAACTCGCCCCCTATAGGACATCTGGAGCAACAACCATTGCCATTTGGACAGTCTGGTACACACCTTCTCCACCAAGCCCTCCCAATTCCTCTGATAATAACTATCCGTTCCCAAAAAAACACTCAATTTTCAAACCCTCCACTACACACCAGAGACCATGTGGCAGACAGAGACCAGCCCCTTCCTGGCACCTCCCCATCAGAACAGCCTCACTCTTCTCCCAGTTTAGTCTTGCCAGAGGTTCCGGTCTCATAGAGCTGTAAATTGTCTAATAACCCATCAACGTCCGCCTGAGTCATGACAAAAACAATGATGTCATCCATGTGAGCAGAAAGCACCAGGGGAGAAGACAGTTGAAAACCTGGCAAAACGAGGCCAGACAGCTTGGCCCGAATTCGACACAAGAGTGGCTCAACAGCTAAAGAGTACAGCTGAGCTGAGATGGGGCAGCCCTGTCTTATACTCCGTGTTACTGGGACTGGGCAACTCAGCCCTTCCCCAACCTTAACCAAACAAGAAGCCCTGTTATACAAAACTCCAACAAATGAAATAAACCCTTCACCAAAACCAAACACCCTCAAAGTGGAAAAGAAAAACCCATGATCAACCTGGTCAAAAGCTTTCTCGTAATCAAGTGACACAAACCCACAAACCAAATCCCCAGAATTACACAAATCAAACAAATCCCTCATCAAAAAAAGGTTGTCCATAATAGTCCTACTGGGCACACAATAGGACTGGTCCTTGTGAACTATGAAGTACAGCACACCTTTCAACCTGTTCGCCAGTACCCAAGAAAAGAGTTTATAATACACACAGAGAAGAACAACTGGTCTCCAGTTCTGCAACACGGTAAGATCCCCTTTCTTTGGCAGGAGAGAGAGAGAGAGAGAGAGAGAGAGAGAGAGAGAGAGAGAGAGAGAGAGAGAGAGACAGATATGAACAGCACGGTGACAGAAGGGGGGCAAGCGGCCCGCTGCAATGCTCTACCACAACACCTCCAGAAGATCAGCACAGAGAAAGCCCCAGAAGTGTACATAAAAGTCCACTGGCAGTCCGTCAATCCCCAGAGCTTTCCCAGATGCCATCTGCCGCACCGCCACTGTCAGGTCATCCAGCGTAATGGGGAAGAACAAGGCCGCTCACTCCGAAGCCACCAGCTGGGGGAAATTGCTCAGACGTTCAGCCTCACAAGCCCCCTCACAGTCCACAGCACCGTAGAGAGCAGAGTAGAAGTCTACAGCTTGTCCCCACATCTCTGCTGAATCACTCGTCACTCGTCCATCAGGAAGGCAAACGCAGGTAATCTCCTTCTGATGGGAGGTCCTCTTCTCCAAGTTTAAGAAGAAGGAACTGGGTGCATCTATGTCCTTGATGTTAGCAAAGTGAGCTCTAACCATCACCCCTTTTACCCTCTCCTGTAACAGGGCACCCAGCTTCATCCTCTTCCCCTGCAGCAGACCACGCTGGTCAGAAGCCCCAGCTGTATGTAGGTTGGCCTGGATGTCCATAATGTTCCTCTCAAGTGCCGCCATGGCTACCTTAAACTTAGCTGTTGAGTAGGAAGTATACTGCTGACACAAATCCCAGGTCTGAGTTTTGCCGTCCTCCCACCACTGACTCAATGTCCCAAATGTCCCCTTCCTACCCCTCCAGAATCCCCCAAAAGATTAAAATAAATCACAAAAAGCCTTGGTCTGTCAAAAGTTTGGTGTTGAATTTCCTCTGAGTGTGTGAGTGGAACATTTCTGTGGTGATGAAATGATGATCTGAAAAACCAACTGGCTGAATGAAACTCCTACGTAAAGGCCCCCTGACACTTGCATGACTTTGATACATGCACTTGCACACACATCATTGTGACAATCCCACCCGCTGTGTTCCCAGCTGGACCCCGTGCTTTATTCCACTGGCTGCCTTGCGCTGTGCGCTGGACACTATGTATATAAAATAATTATTTTGTGGTAGATTAATCATTTTCTCTGTGAGCTAACTGTTGAAAACAGCTATGATCACTTCGTGAATCACAGAGGACTGCTCCAGCAGCATCTGTTCAAGCGCGTGCTCACTGAACGAGACGGAGAAAGCATTTAGAGCTATCTAAAAAGGTAATTATTTGTCATGTTTACATTGTCATGGCTTGGTAAAACAGCTGCATGTTCTTTCCACAACTTTCACAGATTTACCAAATGAATCATCCAGGAAGATGTTGATGTCCTGCAGCATGTACAGATCATTTCTCTGACAGAAGGAACTGGTGGTGGACATGCTGGAGTCCGAATCATAGTCCATGTTGTCATCATTCATACATGGGGGTTTGGGGTCTGCTGGGCCCTGTCAGCCCATTCACCCTGTCCAATGGTGACCGAGGACTCACCCACACCAGAAACATCAGCATCGAAAAGCAGAAGGAGAGATAAAAACATCAACTGGACCAACCTTAGAACCGTCAGTCACTGCAGCATCAGTCAACCCAGAATGTTCATTTGTCAGCTGTGATCAGCAGTTACACTGACAGCTTCAGGCTCAGAGACAACCTGCTGTGGAGAAACGGCCTTCTCCTGTACTCTGGGCCCCTCCCCTGGACCAGACACCGACACCGGGTCTCCGAGTCCTGAGGCCAAAGGCCCCGGAACCGGACCTAGGGTCCTGAGCCGACGCCCCACCCACATCACATTTGTGCGGACACGCAAAACGTTTATGACTGACGTCCCCGCTTCCTGAACTGGCATAAACCATGTAAAAAGAGTGTTCGCGTTTGACTCTGAAGGACACGTCCAGAGTCTGGGTCAGACAGTTCAGGAACATGAACACCTGATGACGGAAGGACTGAATGTGGTGAAGTTTCTCGCTCTTACAGCCCAGTCCGATTGTTTTAAAATTGCTGACAAACTTCCCGAACCTCTGCAGCTCCCGACTGAGATCCTCGTTTGAAACAAATGGAGGAACCCCGGAAATAATGATTTTCGTGGACAGAGCATAGAGAGGAGAAGCCTGCAGGTAAGAATCATTTAGATAAACCCCACTTTCTACAAGCTGAGCAGAGAAATGCTATTCCAACAGAAAAACAACCATAGACACCAAACGTCCTTACTGAAAACAAAGCAATTTAACCCTTTAACCACCCATGAAGGGTGGTGGATCTGTTTTTATATCAACAGTGGCTGGTGTAACTTCATGACAGTGATCCACCAGCAGTGGTCTCCTGATCTAGAAACTTATTATGTAAACTGCAAACTGTTCTACTCACCCCGTGAGTTCAGCTCAGTGCACAAGGCACAACACACGCTCGCCAACCAGATACTGTGTGTGGAGTGGACTAACCCTGGACTCTTTCGTTATCGTCCTGGGTGACTTCAACAAAGGTAATCTCTTCCACAAACTCCCCAAATACAGACAGCTCATCAAATGTCCAACCAGAGAGGACAGAATTCTGGATCACTGTTACACAACAACCCAGTCTGATGGCAAGTCGTGATTCAGCAACATGAAATATACATTAATCTATTGATTTGTGATATTGTCACGAAAAGTGCCTCATTTTCATCACAGCAGCACAAATGATGGCTGCATGAAATTAAGAAGTGAAGCGGGGGGGATCAGGGTGGTTATGGTTAGGGTTGGGGGAAGGAGTAAGGTTGGGTTATGGTTAAGGTTAGGGTTGGGGGGTTGGAGTAGGGGTAGTAATAGTAAGTTAAAAAAAACCGTCACAAAAATTTGAATCATTTCGTGACAGGAGCATGAAAAAAAAGCGGTCAGGGAGGATACGTGGCTGTACTTTGAGAAAATCTATCTTCAGTTCTCAACCAAGGACTCCACTACTGTCTGGAAAAGTCTCAGACAGATCACCAACCACAAACCAAACCTCCCCCACTCTGCCAAGGACCCTCGTTTAGCAAATCACCTGAATGAGTTTTACTGCAGATTTTAAAGACAATGGGACAATCTTACCACCATCCCCAACAACAACCACCAGCTCCAACCCACCAGCACCTCCTCCCCCACCACGCCTCTCTCCATTCATGAGAGGGATGTCAACAGACTCTTCAAGAAACAGGACCGACGCAAAGCAGCTGGACGGCACGCTGTCTCCCCCTCCATGTTGAGGAACTGTGCAGACCAACTGTCCCCAGTGTTCACAGACATCTTCAACACCTCACTGGAGACATGCCAGATGCCAGCATGCTCCAAAGCCTCCATCATCATCCCCATCCCCAAAAACAAAGAACTTCAGGACTTCATGACTACAGACCCGTCGCCCTGACCTCTGTGGTGATGAAGACCTTTGAGCGCCTTGTCCTAACACACCTCAAGGCCATCTCTGACCCCCACCTGGATCCCCTGCAGTTTGCCTACAGAGCCAACAGGTCAGTAGATGATCCTGTCAACATGGCCCTCCAACTCATCGTCCAGCATCTGGACTCCCCAGGAACCTACACCAGGATTCTGTTTGTGGATGTCAGCTCTGCTTTCAACACAATCATCTTGGCCTTGCTGCAGGACAAGCTCTCTTAGCTTGGTGCACCTGACTCCACCTGCAGGTGATTCACTGACTTCCGGTTCAACATGAGGCAACACGTGAAGCTGGGGGAACACATCTCCAACACACAGTCCATCAGCACCGGATCCCACAAGGCTGCATTCTTCCTCCTCTACTCTTTTCCTTGTACACCAACAGCTGCACCTCCAGCAAACAGTCTGTAAAGTTTCTGAAGTTCACGGATGATACGATCCTCATCGGGCTCATTTCTGATGGGGAGGAGTCTGCCTACAAATGGGAGATTGATCACCTGGTATCCTGGTGCAAGCAAAACAATCTGGAGCTCAATGCCCACAAGACATTGGAGACGGTTGTTGACTTCAGAAAGAACCCAGTCTTGGCCAACCCCATCACCCTGTGTGACTCCCCAGTCAACATTGTAGAGTCCTTCCAGCAGGTAAGGAAGTTCGACCTGCCAAAAACAATGATGGTGAACTTCTATGCTGCCATCACTGAGTCCATCACCTCCTCCTCCATCACCGTCTGCTATGCTGCTGGCACTGCTAAGGACAGGAGCAGGCTGCAGCATATCATCCATGCAGCAGAGAAGGTGATCAACTGTAACCTACCATCCCTACAGGACCTGTACACCTCCAGGGTCCTGCGGTGAGCCAGGAAGATAGTGGCCGATCCCTCTCACCCAGGAAACAAACTTTTTGTCACCCTCCCCTCTGGCAGACGGCCAAGGTCCATCAGGACTAAAACCTCAAGACACAAAAACAGCTTCTTTCTGTCCACAGCTGGACTAATAAATAATGCCAGAGACCCCCCATTGACCTTGCTCCCCCCACTCCCACAAAGTACAGACTGATCATCCCTGTATTGTTCATCTGCAGGCCTGTACAGCCCCATTCTACTATATCTGTTTGACAGTAAACTTAGCTTTGTCCATTTGTCTATTTGACACCTTTACTTCTTACAGAAGTATTTTCTTTTATTGTTGTTTCTGTACCAATGAAAGCAGATCAAGTTCCTTGTATGTGAAAACTTGGCAATAAATTCAATTCTGATTTTGATTCTGCGCAAGTCCCAAATCATTTTTTTAACCAAATGACCATCCACCAGAACAGATTTTCACCCTCAGAACCCTGATTGACAACCAAATAAACAAAAACAAAGACAAACTATTCTCATGTAGATTTCGAAAAAGCATTTGATTCAGTTTGGCCCAAGGGTCTGCAGTCCAAACTGTTGGAAAGTGGGGTTGAAGAAAAACATATGACATCATCAAGTCAATGCACACAAACAACAAGTGGCAACAAACACACAGACGTCTTTCCCCAAAGCAGGGGGTCAGACAGGGATGCAGTTTGAGTCCAACCCTCTCGAACATCTACATCAATGAATTGTCCAAATCACTGGAACAGTCTGCAGCACCGGGCATCACTCTAGTGGACACCGAAAGCAAATGCCTGTTTTTGGCAGATGACCTGGTGTTGCTGTCTCCAACCAAAGAAGGACAACAACAACAAAGAGAGATCAATAGCTATACAGACAGACAGATAGAAAACAGAGATCAACAGCTACACAGAAAGACAGAAAAACAGAAAGAGAGATCAATAGCTATACAGACAGAGACAGAAAGACAGACAGAGAGATCAACAGCTAAACAGACAGACAGATAGAAAACAGAGATCAAGAGCTATACAGAAAGACAGACAGACAGACAGACAGAGAGATCAATAGCTATACAGACAAACAGACAGATAGAGATCAATAGCTATACAGAAAGACAGACAAGACAGAAAGACAGACAGATAGAGATCAATAGCTAAACAGACAGACAGAGAGAAAGAGAGAGATAAAAAGCTATACAGTCAGTCAGATAGACAGACAGACAGACAGAAAGAGAGAGATGAATAGCTACACAGACAGACAGACAGAGAGAAAGAGACAGATATCGATGGCTATAGAGACAGACAGAGAGATCGACAGATATAATGACAGACAGTGAGACACACAGAGAGAGATGGATAGCAAAACAGACAGACAGACAGACAGACAGAGATCAATAGCTATACAGGCAGACAGACAGAAAGAGAGACAGAGACAGATGAATAACTAAACAGACAGACAGAAGGAGAGAGATCAAAAGCGATACAGACAGAGAGACAGACAGAGATCGATAGCGATATAGGCAGACAGACAGACAGGTAGAGATCAACAGCGATGCAGACAGACAAACAGACAGACAGACAGCCAGAGATCGATTAATAGCAATACAGAGAGACAGAGAGAGATCGATAGCTATACAAATAGAAAGATCAATAGCTATACAGACATATAGAAAGAAATAGAGATATCAATAGCTAAACAGACAGACAGAGAGAGATCAAAAGCTACACAGACAGACAGACAGAGAGAAAGACAGACAGAGAGATCAACAGCTAAACAGACAGACACACAGATAGAGAGATCGACAGCTATACAGACAGACAGAGAGACAGACAGACAGAAAGACAGAGAGAGAGATGAATAGCTACACAGACAGACAGACAGACACAGAGAAATTGACAGATATAATGACAGACAGACAGAGAGAGATGGAAAGCAATACAAACAGACAGACAGACAGAGACAGACAGAAAGAAAGAGAGACACAGAGAGATCAATAGCCACACACACAGACAGACAGACAGGGAGAGATCAATAGCTATACAGACAGACAGAGAGATCGATAGCTATACAGACAGATAGAAAAACAGAAAGAGAGATCAATAGCTATACAGACAGAGAGACAGAGAGATCAGTAACTGCATAGACAGAAGGCGAGAGATCAATAGCTATACAGACAGACAGAAAGACAGACAGAGAGATCAACAGCTAAACAGACAGACACACAGATAGAGAGATCGACAGCTATACAGACAGACACACAGATAGAGAGATCGACAGCTATACAGACAGACAGACAGACAGACAGACAAAAAGCGAGATCAGTAGCAATCTAGTTAGACAGACAGACAGAGATTGATAGTGATACAGAGACAAAAAAGAAAGAGACAAATAGCTATACAGACAGACAGACAGACAGACAGAGAGACAGAGAGATCAACTGCGATACAGACAGACACAGAGATCAACGGTGACACAGACAGAAAGAGGGAGATCAATAGCTATACAGACAGACAAAAAGAAACAGAGAACAATAGCTATACAGATAGACAGATAGAAAACAGAGATCAATAGCGACACAGAAAGACAGAAAAACAGAAAGAGAGATCAATAGCTATACAGAAAGACAGACAGACAGACAGACAGAGAGATCAATAGCTATACAGACAAACGGACAGATAGAGATCAATAGCTATACAGTCAGTCAGATAGACAGACAGACAGAAAGAGAGAGATGAATAGCTAAACAGACAGACAGAGAGAAAGAGAGATAAAAAGCTATACAGTCAGTCAGATAGACAGACAGACAGACAGACAGACAGAAAGAGAGAGATGAATAGCTAAACAGACAGACAGAGAGAAAGAGAGAGATAAAAAGCTATACAGTCAGTCAGATAGACAGACAGACAGACAGACAGACAGAAAGAGAGAGATGAATAGCTAAACAGACAGAGAGAAAGAGAGAGATAAAAAGCTATACAGTCAGTCAGATAGACAGACAGACAGACAGACAGAAAGAGAGAGATCAATAGCTACACAGAAAGACAGAAAAACAGAAAGAGAGATCAATAGCTATACAGACAGAGACAGAAAGACAGACAGAGAGATCAACAGCTAAACAGACAGACAGATAGAAAACAGAGATCAATAGCTATACAGAAAGACAGACAGACAGACAGAAAGACAGACAGATAGAGATCAATAGCTAAACAGACAGACAGAGAGAAAGAGAGAGATAAAAAGCTATACAGTCAGTCAGATAGACAGACAGACAGAAAGAGAGATGAATAGCTAAACAGACAGACAGAGAGAAAGAGAGATAAAAAGCTATACAGTCAGACAGACAGACAGACAGACAGAAAGAGAGAGATGAATAGCTACACAGACAGACAGACAGAGAGAAAGAGACAGATATCGATGGCTATAGAGACAGACACAGAGAGATCGACAGATATAATGACAGACAGTGAGACACACAGAGAGAGATGGATAGCAAAACAGACAGACAGACAGAGATCAATAGCTATACAGGCAGACAGACAGAAAGAGAGACAGAGACAGATGAATAACTAAACAGACAGACAGAAGGAGAGAGATCAAAAGCGATACAGACAGACAGACAGACAGAGATCGATAGCAATATAGGCAGACAGACAGACAGGTAGAGATCAACAGCGATGCAGACAGACAAACAGACAGACAGACAGACAGAGATCGATCAATAGCAATACAGAGAGACAGAGAGAGATCGATAGCTATACAAATAGAAAGATCAATAGCTATACAGACATATAGAAAGAAACAGAGATATCAATAGCTAAACAGACAGACAGAGAGAGATCAAAAGCTATACAGACAGACAGACAGACAGACAGACAGACAGACAGAGAGAGACAGATAGAGAGAGATGGATAGAGAGAGATGGATAGACAGAGATCGATGGCTATACAGACAGACAGAGAGACAGACAGACAGAAAGACAGAGAGAGAGAGATGAATAGCTACACAGACAGACAGACAGACACAGAGAGATTGACAGATATAATGACAGACAGTGAGACACACAGAGAGAGATGGAAAGCAATACAAACAGACAGACAGACAGACAGAGACAGACAGAAAGAAAGAGAGACAGAGAGAGATCAATAGCCACACACACAGACAGACAGACAGGGAGAGATCAATAGCTATACAGACAGACAGAGAGATCGATAGCTATACAGACACATAGAAAAACAGAAAGAGAGATCAATAGCTATACAGACAGACAGAAAAACAGAAAGGGAGATCAATAGCTATACAGACAGAGAGACAGAGAGATCAGTAACTGCATAGACAGAAAGCGAGAGATCAATAGCTATACAGACAGACAGAGAGAAAGACAGACAGAGAGATCAACAGCTAAACAGACAGACACACAGATAGAGAGATCGACAGCTATACAGACAGACAGAGAGATCGATAGCTATACAGACAGATAGAAAAACAGAAAGAGAGATCAATAGCTATACAGACAGAGACAGAAAGACAGACAGAGAGATCAACAGCTAAACAGACAGACAGAAAACAGAGATCAATAGCTATACAGAAAGACAGACAGACAGACAGACAGAGAGATCAATAGCTATACAGACAAACAGACAGATAGAGATCAATAGCTATACAGAAAGACAGACAGACAGAAAGACAGACAGAGATATCAATAGCTAAACAGACAGACAGAGAGAAAGAGAGAGATAAAAAGGTCTTAGGGACCTCGTAGTACCATATCACCCCAATAGAGTGCTTCGCTCTCAGACTGCAGGCTTACTTGTAGTTCCTAGGGTTTGTAAGAGTAGAATGGGAGGCAGAGCCTTCAGCTTTCAGGCTCCTCTCCTGTGGAACCAGCTCCCAATTCAGATCAGGGAGACAGACACCCTCTCTACTTTTAAGATTAGGCTTAAAACTTTCCTTTTTGCTAAAGCTTATAGTTAGGGCTGGATCAGGTGACCCTGAACCATCCCTTAGTTATGCTGCTATAGACGTAGACTGCTGGGGGGTTCCCATGATGCACTGTTTCTTTCTCTTTTTGCTCTGTATGCACCACTCTGCATTTAATCATTAGTGATCGATCTCTGCTCCCCTCCACAGCATGTCTTTTTCCTGGTTCTCTCCCTCAGCCCCAACCAGTCCCAGCAGAAGACTGCCCCTCCCTGAGCCTGGTTCTGCTGGAGGTTTCTTCCTGTTAAAAGGGAGTTTTTCCTTCCCACTGTAGCCAAGTGCTTGCTCACAGGGGGTCGTTTTGACCGTTGGGATTTTACATCATTATTGTATGGCCTTGCCTTACAATATAAAGCGCCTTGGGGCAACTGTTTGTTGTGATTTGGCGCTATATAAAAAAAAAATTGATTGATTGATTGAAAAAGCTATACAGTCAGTCAGATAGACAGACAGAGAGAGATGAATAGCTAAACAGACAGACAGAGAGAAAGAGAGAGATAAAAAGCTATACAGTCAGACAGACAGACAGAAAGAGAGAGATGAATCACTACACAGACAGACAGACAGAGAGAAAGAGACAGATATCAATGGCTACAGAGACAGACACAGAGAGATCGACAGATATAATGACAGACAGTGAGACACACAGAGAGAGATGGATAGCAAAACAGACAGACAGACAGACAGACAGAGATCAATAGCTATACAGGCAGACAGACAGAAAGAGAGACAGAGACAGATGAATAACTAAACAGACAGACAGAAGGAGAGAGATCAAAAGCGATACAGACAGACAGACAGACAGACAGAGATCGATAGCAATATAGGAGAGATCAATAGCTATACAGACAGACAGAGAGATCGATAGCTATACAGACAGATAGAAAAACAGAAAGAGAGATCAATAGCAATACAGACAGACAGAAAAACAGAAAGGGAGATCAATAGCTATACAGACAGACAGAAAAACAGAAAGGGAGATCAATAGCTATACAGACAGACAGAAAAACAGAAAGAGAGATCAATAGCAATACAGACAGACAGAAAAACAGAAAGGGAGATCAATAGCTATACAGACAGAGAGACAGAGAGATCAGTAACTGCATAGACAGAAAGCGAGAGATCAATAGCTATACAGACAGAGAGAAAGACAGACAGAGAGCTAAACAGACAGACACACAGATAGAGAGATCAACAGCTATACAGACAGACAGACAGACAGACAGACAAAAAGCGCGATCAGTAGCAATCTAGTTAGACAGACAGACAGAGATTGATAGTGATACAGACAGAGACAAAAAAGAAAGAGACAAATAGCTATACAGACAGACAGAGAGACAGACAGACAGACAGACAGAGAGACAGAGAGATCAATTGCAATACAGACAGACACAGAGATCAACGGTGACACAGACAGAAAGAGGGAGATCAATAGCTATACAGACAGACAAAAAGAAACAGAACAACAGCTATACAGATAGACAGAAAGAAAGAGAGACCAATAGCTATACAGACAGACAGAAAGAAAGAGAGACATCAATAGCTATAGAGACAGACAGAAAGAGAGACAGAGAGAGCAATAGCTATACAGACAAAAAGACAGACAGACAGAGAGACAAAAAAGAAAGAGATTACTAGCTATACAGACACAGTAAGAGAGAGCGACAGAGAGAGATCAATAGCTGTACAGACAGACAGACAGAAAGAAAGAGAGACAGAGAGAGATCAATAGCTATACAGAAAGACAGAGAGACAGAGAGAGATCAATAGCTATATAAGCAGAAGCAGAAGCATTGGTCTCTGTCATCTGCACCTGTCTTCCCACTTCTTGCATATGTATGTCTGTCTTCTATCGTCTGCACCTGTCTTCCTGCTTCTTGCGTATGTGTGTGTTCCGTCGTCTGCACCTGGCTCCCCGCTTCTTGCATGTGTATGTGTGTGTTCTATTGTCTGCGCCTGTCTTCCTGCTTCTTGCGTATCTATGTGTGTGTTCCTTCGTCTCCACCTGTCTTCCTGCTTCTTGCGTGTGTATGTGTGTTCTGTCATCTGCACCTGTCTTCCTGCTTCTTGTGTATGTATGTGTGTGTTCCGTCGTCTGCACCTGGCTCCCCGCTTCTTGCATGTGTATGTGTGCATTCCATCGTCTGCACCTGTCTTTTTGTGTGCCAGGGGTATTTGTCTCTGTGTTCTTATCTGTTCATGCTTGTTCCCCAGGTTAGTTCTGTATCTGGTAAGTGTGCACTTTTGGTCTGTGTCTGTGTCTGTTCGTATACATGAGAGAGCTTGTGTCTGCCTCCCGGCTCCCCGCTTCTTGCGGATGTATGTGTGTTCTGTCGTCTCCACCTGTCTTCCTGCTTCTTTCATATGTATGTGTGTGTTCCATCATCTGCACCTGTCTTCCTGCTTCAGAAAGAAAGAGAGAGATCATTAGCTATAGAAACAGAGAAAGAGAAAGACATCAATAGCTATACAGATGGACAGAAAGAGAGACAGAGAGATCAATAGTTATACAGACGGACAGAAAGAGAGTCACAGAGTGTCAGGACGGGCGGGAGCCCGTCACCAGGAGTGGCTGGACCCGCAATACAGACTCCCAGGCTAGGCTTAGGTGTGGATGTAATCATGGTCTTTATTCCAGCATCAGATATGGTACACATGTAATCAGTCAACATGGCAGAGGTACAAGCAGGGTCAGGCTGAGACGCACTCATAAACGAGCAGGGTTCAGAAGCACGAGCAAACACCAACATCCGGGATGAGGCAAGAGGCATGGTCAAAGACAACAGAGCAGGATTTGTAACATGGCAAGACAAAATCAGGACTATGAAGGGAGCTGGAATGTGTACAAGACAACAATCTGGTGAGGAAATGAAGGATTGTGGGGTTTAAATATACAAGGTCTGTTAGAAAAGTATCCGACCTTTTTATTTTTTTCAAAAACCACATGGATTTTAATCACATGTGATTGCATCAGCCAAGCTTGAACCTTCGTGCGCATGCGTGAGTTTTTTCCACGCCTGTCGGTTGCGTCATTCGCCTGTGAGCAGGCTTTGTGTGAGCAGTGGTCCACCCCTCTCATCAGATTTTTATTGGGAATAAATGTCTGAACAATTTGGAGCTTTGCTGCATCAATTTATTCCAGAAAGTGTGAGATCTCCAGGTGGACACCATTCGGAAAATTCAAATGATTTTCAGGGACGATTTTATGGGGATTACACAGATTAAGGAGTGGTCCAGCCGGTTTAAAGACCGCCCACAGCTGCTGAGAGCGTGCCGTGCTCCGAGCGCTGATCGACAGGCTGAATCAACCAGATCATTTCCAACGTGAAGGCTTTGTTGATCCGGGACGTCGTCTGACTTACACAAAAATGGCCGGAGACGTGGACATCATTACTTTTTCGGCACATTCCACTGCTACAGGAGGTTTTTTCATGGAAAGAGAAGAGGAGGGATGCGCCACAGAGCCGTTCATGGCACGGCACAAAACCACCTCTGTGTTGGTCTCACAGGACGGCTTTGAGATGGCTTTCAGATGGCTTTCGGTGGTTTTTCAGTCGAGTGACTATCCGAGAAATTGTGGATGAGCCTGGACATGCCAGAACATGTTCTGTGAGGCTTCATCACGGCGTTGCTTTGCGCCATGCGGCACTGCTGCAACATGCGGAATTCCTCCGCACGTCTGTCTCAATGTGCCAAAAAAGTGCTGATGTCCACGTCTTCCGCAATTCCTGTGCTAGTCAGACGATGTCCCGGATAAAACACAGCGTCCAGTTTGGAAATGAATGGCACATTCCACTGTTACAGGAGTTTTTGTCATGGAAAGAGGAGCAGAGGAATTCCGCGCGTCGTGGCGGTGCCGCATGGCGCAAAGCAACGCCGTGATGAAGCCTCACAGGACATGTTCTGGCATGTCCAGGCTCATCCACAATTTCTCGGATAGTCACACAACTGAAAAACCACCGAAAGCCGTCTGAAAGCCATCTCAAAGCCGTCCTGTGAGACCAACACGGAGGTGGTTTTGTGCTGCGCCATGAACAGCTCCGTGGTGCACCCCTCCACTTCTCTTTCCATGAAAAAAACTCCTGTAACAGTGGAATGTGCTGAAAAAGTACTGATGTCCACGTCTCCTGCCATTTTTGTGTAAGTCAGACGACGTCCCGGATCAACAAAGCCTTCACACGTTGGAAATGATCTGGTTGATTCAGCATGTCGATCGGCGCTCAGAGCGTGGCGCGCTCTCAGCAGCTGTGGACAGTCTTTAAACTGGCTCGAGCACTCCTTAATCTGTGTAATCCCCATAAAATCGTCCCTGAAAGCCATCTGAATTTTCCGAATGGTGTCCACCTGGAGGTCTATCACAGTTTCTGGAAAAAATTGATGCAGCAAAGCTCCAAATCGTTCAGACATTTATTTGCAATAAAAATCCGACGAGAGGGGTGGACCACTGCTCACACAAAGCCTGCTCACAGGCGAATGACGCAACCGACAGGCGTGAAAAAACTCACGCATGCGCACGAAGGTTCAAGCTTGGCTGATGCAATCACACGTGATTCTAATCCATATGGTTTTTGAAAAAAATAAAAAGGTCAGATACTTTTCTAACAGACCTCGTATGTGCACTAATTAGTGAGAAGTGAGGAACAGGTGGTGTAAACAAGGTGCACGTGAGGAACAATCTAGAAGGGGGTGTGGCTTCTGGCTAAAAAGTAAGACAAGGGCAAGAGTGTGAGGAAGGGAGTGAGCAAAGTGGCATGATGTAATAGACAAAGACACGGGAGCAGGTGCAAGAGCGTGAGTGAATGGAAACACAAAGCAGACATAAACAAGGTGGGAGACAAAGACATGGGGCAGGTGCAGTGATGTGAAGTGAACATAAATAACTGGGCGTGAGATGAGGAACAAAGACTTGATGGGAGGTGCGGAGTGGAAATAAATGGCAAAAACAGAACAGAGCTAAAATGGAAATCAGGGGCAGAATATAATGCAATAGCAAACCAGACATGAACATGAGAATTGAAAGAATACGCCAAGACAAAACTGAACTGGACTGACTAAGAAAACACAGTGGTAAAACAAATCAAAAATAAAACAGACTGTAACAAAACCTGACACCAAAGCACAACAGATAATATAACAAATGAGAAGAACAAAATAAAAAAAATGGTAAACAATGGAAACACAAACTGGCTGAACAAAACAAGAACAGAACCGGACAATGGATAAAGTATAAAAGTTGCAAAGAGACAAAGTAGCAAAGCAAAACAGAACACAATAAACCCAAGATAAATAGCTAATAAAACAGAGCTGGGGAAGACGGTGCGTAAAAGAAGGAGGAAAAATTAGGATTGAAGCCCAGAGCCGGCCAAAATCATGACAGCTCCCCCCCCAACCCTATGCGGACGACCTTGGCGGCCGCAGAAAGGGACCACCGGCACCCCGACAAAGGGAGATCCAGGAGGGGGGGCAAAAAGAGGCGGAAGGCCCCTCAAAAGGCCGGAAACCCCAAGGGTGACTGATAACATAACCAAAAGGGGGGAAGGGAACCCCAGGCTGACAAATGGGACAAAAAAATGCCAGTATGTGGCCGGACACCAGGTACAACCTGGTGCCTAAATAAGCCGGGAGGCTGGTGTAAGACCAGGTCAGGGGATGGCCATGAGGCTTACCAACACAATTAACTGAATTCGTGAGCCGACTAGTGGGAACACTGGCCTCTAAGGCGGAGTCAGAAAAGCTCGCAGGAGTAGTTGTAAGGCCGCAACCCCGCCATAGGGAAAGAACCAAATGTGTATAGGCGGAGCTCACAAAACAGGGAAGCCATAGAGATAGATACAGAATTAGAACCACAGAACTTACATAAACCCAACGAGTAAGAAAACCATCATTACCCTCCAGAATACCATTCCAAACATCAATCGATTCAACTGAGTATGGGACCCAGAGACTTAATCATCCCAAATATCCAATTAACAGAAAATATGCAACTTGGTTCCAAACTCAGAACCCAGACAATAAGCCATTCAACAGAGTCTGAGAACCAGTAATGTAATATGTGCTGATGAGAGCTTTACCAGTCAGTCAAAACGTCACAGAGAGCATAGAGAAAAAGCTTCCAGGAGACAGTAAATTGCTCGATCCAAAAAAAAAATCAAAGAATCAATTATACAATTGCATGACAGGGAACAAAGAGAAGAGAAAGAAATCTTCCCAGTAATTGAGCGTATCTGGAAAACCATTTTTCTCACAAAATGATGACCTTTTCCCTGAGAGAGCCCCCAGAACGAAATACTGGGGCTCATTACTAAACACATGAAAAGCATTACTTGCACCAGCAGCTTACAAGAAGGACTTCTCAGACTCTGATGTAGCAAATCAAACAGAAATCCCACAATTTCACGTGAAAACGTTTCAGAGTCAGACGCGGTATCTGTAACAGATTTCTGACAGAGTCATAGGCAAGTAAACACAGCATCATAAACCAGATGGAAAAAGAAAAGTCACTGACCGTCCCGCGGTCGCAGTTCACTGAGGTTGTGGTCAGGTCCGGTGCTGGAGCAGGCTGATGAAGATCAGGAACGGTGACCCTGTTTAGCTGCGTGTGCGCGTGAAACACACTCGTAGGTGCCGCTGTCAACCGTGAAGCCGGGCGCGTGGAGCCACCGGTGACCACCGGTGATGATTCAACTGAGATCTCGGGAGCTACAGGTCGGAGCAGCAGCTCCAGCAACCTCGCAGCGATGCACGCTGAAGCTGAGTCGCCTTCTGATGACGTAGGGGTGCTGCAGACAGATGACGGATGTAAAGATGAGACAATCATGGGGAACGCAGTGACGACATCAGCTGACACCACCGGGATGTCCACCACTGTGCGCAAGGAGGCGGGGCTGACTGCTGCCGTCGAGAAAACGGCTGGACCGGCTGGGCTGGTCATCAGTGTGTGTGTCATGCCCGCGGGTGTCAACGCTGGAAGAGAAGAGGCTCTTTCAACAGATGCTGCGGGTGAATCCGTGGCAGAGCTGGTCTCGAACCCATGCGGCGAATAGGCAGGAGCTTCATGTGACGTCATCAGCTAGGTGGCCGTGATGCATGTGGAAGCAGTGTCTGCACAGGCTGTTGGCCGATGTGGCACTGCGCCGAATACTGCCACCAAAGGCGAGGAGTGCACCATGGCGATTACTGCTTCAGGAGGCGGGGCGCACGCCGCATCCACAACTGGACCCACAAGAGACATGGGTGGCTTGACCTGGTCAGGGGATATGGTCGCCTCTGGGTTCCTGGGAGATGTGGTCTCGGTAGTTGGAGCCCGTGATTCTGGCTGTGGCGTTCATATCCTCCGAGGCGCGGGGACGGGCAGTACATGGAGCGGCCGCGCTGTGGAACCAGCGACCGGAACGCACAACTCAACAGGAACTTGCCGCAAGGCCTCGCGCACCGCTTGGATTTTCCATGGTGCTGGCTTTGGAGGAATCTGGAGCACGTGTGAACTTGATATTGAACCAGTGACTGGGAGAGATGCCCGTGAAAGACGTCAAGGCTGTCTTCTCCACTCGCTCCATGTACAGATTGGCCACAATGGGGGATACCTGAGACCCCATCGCACAACCATGAATCTGCCTGTAGTAATTCCCCCTAAACAGGAAATATGTGGTGTTGAGACAGATCTCCAAGAGTTGGCAGATGTGGTCTGGTGTGAGTTTGGTCCTTTCAAGTAGAGACACATCCTCCAGCAGTCTCTGCCTCACAGCTGAGACGGCCTCCCCACCACTGAGGCCGTCAGAAGGCATCTGTGAGGATGCCAGAAACAAACATTTAGCCTTCTTGGACTGTGATGTTATGATTGGAGAGAACAGGCAGCTCCAGACAGGGGTTTACAGAAAACCAACTCACACTGACCAATATCTGCTCTTTGGCTCAAACCACCCCCTTGAACACAAGCTCGGGGTGATCAGGATACTTCAACACAGAGCCCTACAGGTGCCCACAACTGCAGAGGGAAGGGCTAAAGAACAACAACATGTCGGGAAAGCCCTCACAGTATGTGGGTACCCACGATGGTCCCTGGACAAAGTGCAGAAGTCCCAGAGAACAAAGAGACCAGATAGACAGGAGACACAGACAAGAAGAAGAGGAGTGTCTCTCCCTTATTTAGCAGGAGTAGGGGAAAAACTACAGAGGATCTTCAGACAGCACAAAATCCCAGTTTACTTTAAACCGGTTAACACCTTGAGACAGAAATTAGTTCACCCTAATTACAGGATCCCTAGTTACAAACAGAGCAATGTAGTGTATTCTATCAGATGTCAGGAAAACTGTAACGAACACTACATAGGTGAGACCAAGCAACCTTTACACAAAAGGCTATACCAGCACCGCAGAGAGGGCGCCAGTGGACCTTAGTCTGCAGTTCATCTCCACCTTAAAGACACTAACCACACGTTTGAGGACAAGGAAGTTAAAATATTAGCCAGAGAGAAGAAATGGTTTGAGAGAGGGGTCAAGGAGGCATTCTTTGTGAAACGTTTGAAACCCAGCCTTAACCGGGGAGGGGGTCTGAGACACGCTTTGTCCCCTGTTTACAATGGGGTACTCAGGTCAAAGCAGGTTCAGTCTTTTGTTCATGGTAATGAGTCATTCACGTCATTAGGAGAGTCGTCAAGGGAGCCATCAGGAAAGGCATCCATCCCATCATTAGGAGGGACAGCTGCCCTGTCATTAGGAGAGTGCTAACTAGAGCACAATAGTTGCTAATTAGAGCTATTGTTTAGTCACTAGCCTATAGCAGTCTGCCTCTCGGTAGGAGGGGTCTGGTTAGGTTTAAACTGCAGCTTTTGTTGGCTTCTGTTTATTCGTCTCTACAAGAGTCAGACAGAAGTCAGACTTCCAGAGCAAGAATTTTAGCTGAGGAAGCTTCTGCGATTTGAAGCTAAACGTCAACGCGTCAAGCAAGCCAGTCCAGTCGAAGATTCAAGCTTCTCTACTACAGTGTGAATGAATGGAAACACAAGCCAGACATAAACAAGGTGGGAGACAAAGACATGGGGCAGGTGCAGTGATGTGAAGGGAACAAAAATAACTGGGCGTGAGATGAGGAACAAAGACTTGATGGGAGGTGCGGAGTGGAAACAAATGGCAAAAACAGAACAGAGCTAAAATGGAAATCAGGGGCAGAATATAATGCAATAGCAAACCAGACATGAACATGAGAACTGAAAGAATACACCAAGACAAAACTGAACTGGACTGACTAAGAAAACAGAGTGGTAAAACAAACCAAAAATAAAACAGACTGTAATAAAACCTGACACCAAAGCACAACAGATAATATAACAAATGAGAAGAACAAAATAAAAAAATGGAAACACAAACTGGCTGAACAAAACAAGAACAGAACCGGACAATGGCTAAAGAGACAAAGTAGCAAAGCAAAACAGAACACAATAAACCCAAGATAAATAGTTAATAAAACAGAGCTGGGGCAGACGGTGGGTAAAAGGAGGAGGAAAAATTAGGATTGAAGCCCAGAGCCGGCCAAAACCGTGACAGAGAGATCAATAGTTATACAGACAGACAGACAGACAGAGATAAATAGCAATACAGGCAAACAGACAGACAGACAGAGAGAGATCAACAACTATACAGACAGACAGACAGAAAGAGAGAGATAAATAGCTATACAAAAAGACGGACAGACAGACAGAAAGAGAGATAAATAGCAATACAGGCAAACAGACAGACAGACAGACAGAAAGACAGAGATCAACAACTATACAGACAGACAGACAGAAAGAGAGATCAATAGCAATACAGGCAAACAGACAGACAGACAGACAGAAAGAGAGAGATCAACAACTATACAGACAGACAGACAGAAAGAGATCAATAGCAATACAGGCAAACAGACAGACAGACAGACAGAAAGAGAGAGATCAACAACTATACAGACAGACAGACAGAAAGACAGATAAATAGCAATACAGACAGACAGACAGAAAGAGAGAGATCAACAACTATACAGACAGACAGACAGACAGACAGAAAGAGAGATAAATAGCAATACAGGCAAACAGATAGACAGACAGACAGAAAGAGAGAGATCAACAACTATACAGACAGACAGACAGAAAGAGAGATAAATAGCAATACAGGCAAACAGACAGACAGACAGAAAGAGAGATAAACAGCGATACAGACAGACAGACAGAAAGAGAGCGATCAATAGTTATACAGAGAGAGAGAGATAAAAAGCTGTACAGAAAGACAGACAGACAATCAGAGATTGAAAGCTATATAGGCAGACAGACAGACAGAAAAAGAGATCAATAGCAATACAGGCAAACAGACAGACAGACAGACAGACAGACAGACAGACAGAAAGAGAGATAAATAGCTATACAGAAAGACAGACAGACAGAAAGAGAGATCAATAGCTATACAGACAGCCAGACAGTGATCAACAACTATACAGACAGACAGACAGAAAGAGAGAGATTAACAACTATACAGACAGACAGACAGACAGAAAGAGAGATAAATAGCTATACAGAAAGACAGACAGACAGAGGTCAACAACTATACAGACAGACAGAAAGAGAGAGATTAACAACTATACAGACAGACAGACAGAAAGAGAGATAAACAGCGATACAGACAGACAGACAGAAAGAGAGCGATAAATAGTTATACAGAGAGAGAGAGATAAAAAGCTGTACAGAAAGACAGACAGACAGAAAGAGAGAGATCAACAACTATACAGACAGACAGACAGACAGAAAGAGAGATAAATAGTAATACAGGCAAACAGACAGACAGACAGACAGAAAGAGAGAGATCAACAACTATACAGACAGACAGACAGACAGAAAGAGAGATAAATAGCAATACAGGCAAACAGATAGACAGACAGACAGAAAGAGAGAGATCAACAACTATACAGACAGACAGACAGAAAGAGAGATAAATAGCAATACAGACAGACAGACAGAAAGAGAGAGATAAATAGCTATACAAAAAGACAGACAGACAGACAGAAAGAGAGATAAATAGCAATACAGGCAAACAGACAGACAGACAGAAAGAGAGATAAACAGCGATACAGATAGACAGACAGAAAGAGAGCGATCAATAGTTATACAGAGAGAGAGAGATAAAAAGCTGTACAGAAAGACAGACAGACAAAGATTGAAAGCTATACAGACAGACAGACAGACAGAAAAAGAGATCAATAGCAATACAGGCAAACAGACAGACAGACAGACAGACAGACAGAAAGAGAAATCAATAGCTATACAGACAGACAGACAGACAGACAGCGATCAACAACTATACCGACAGACAGACAGAAAGAGAGAGATTAACAACTATACAGACAGACAGACAGACAGACAGAAAGAGAGATAAATAGCTATACAGAAAGACAGAGATCAACAGCTATACAGACAGACAGACAGAAAGAGAGAGATTAACAACTATACAGACAGACAGACAGAAAGAGAGATAAATAGCTATACAGAAAGACAGACAGACAGAGATCAACAACTATACAGAGAGACAGACAGAAAGAGAGAGATTAACAACTATACAGACAGACAGACAGAAAGAGAGATCAATAGCAATACAGGCAGACAGACAGAAAGAGAGAGATCAACAACTATACAGACAGACAGACAGAAAGAGAGATAAATAGCAATACAGGCAAACAGACAGAAAGAGAGAGATCAACAACTATACAGACAGACAGACAGAAAGAGAGATAAATAGCAATACAGGCAAACAGATAGACAGACAGACAGAAAGAGAGAGATCAACAACTATACAGACAGACAGACAGAAAGAGAGAGATAAATAGCTATACAAAAAGACAGACAGACAGACAGAAAGAGAGATAAATAGCAATACAGGCAAACAGACAGACAGACAGAAAGAGAGATAAACAGCGATACAGACAGACAGACAGAAAGAGAGCGATCAACAGTTATACAGAGAGAGAGAGATAAAAAGCTGTACAGAAAGACAGACAGACAGTCAGAGATTGAAAGCTATACAGACAGACAGACAGACAGACAGAAAGAGAGATAAATAGCTATACAGAAAGACAGACAGACAGAAAGAGAGATCAATAGCTATACAGACAGACAGAAAGAGAGAGATTAACAACTATACAGACAGACAGACAGACAGACAGAAAGAGAGATAGATAGCTATACAGAAAGACAGACAGAGATCAACAGCTATACAAACAGACAGAAAGAGAGAGATTAACAACTATACAGACAGACAGACAGACAGAAAGAGAGATAAATAGCTATACAGAAAGACAGACAGACAGAGATCAACAACTATACAGAGACAGACAGAAAGAGAGAGATTAAGAACTATACAGACAGACAGACAGAAAGAGAGATAAACAGCAATACAGACAGACAGACAGAAAGAGAGCGATCAACAGCTATACAGACAGAAAGAAAGAGAGATCAATAGTTATACAGAGAGACAGAGAGATATAAATAGCTGTACAGAAAGACAGACAGACAGTCAGAGATTGAAAGCTATACAGACAGACAGACAGAAAGAGAGAGATTAACAACTGTACAGACAGACAGACAGACAGAGATCAACAACTATACAGACAGACAGACAGAAAGAGAGAGATCAACAACTATACAGAGAGAAAGAGAGATAAATAGCGATACAGACAGACAGAAAGAGAGTGATCAATAGCTGTACAGACAGACAGAAAGAGAGATCAATAGCTATACACACAGACAGAAAGACAGAAAGCGAGAGATCAATATTGGCTGTAGTATCTTCAGAAGGTACAATGTTGTAGTGCCATGGCCTTGATTGGCCCTAATTAAATAAATACATTAATGCTGTCTCAACAAAAACCTGAGTTTTGAACTGCAGACAAAGACTGTGTTTTCCCTCTCAGTTGAGAAATTCCTAAGTCATCTGGAGATCTTAAGATAAGCTTGGAGACATCCCCCATGGGCCAACACTGGGATTCACAGCAAAACAAAAACTGTAATTCAAAGTTCTTCAAAGGGGAGCCCTTGCCTTTTTATCAGTGAATTTTCAGTCATTATGAATTACATGACATTATAATGGCTTCATGTCAGAATCTGACTTTATCCAGGCCAGGAGAAGTCCAAATTTTATGAACTCACGCCAAGGCCAGACCCTCTCAAGACTGCAAGATGATATCCCTTCCACAACACAGGGCCATAAAACTTTGTCTTGATAACAGCTATTATCTTTAGGTTTAAGTGAAAGTTAGTTAAACTTTAGTTTAGTTAAAACAAAAGAATTGCATCAGTATTCTTTGATTCATATATCGAAAAACTTATAATGGTGTTTGTATTGATTAATCAAACAAAATGCTTTGCATATAATTATTCCATCTTTTTTTTTTTCTTTTTAAATTTATATTTTACTCAGCCTTAAAACAAGAACACTGTAGCTTCGAACCAGGGTGTACAGAAACATCATTGAAAGTCCTTATTTATCCAAGAGTCCACTTAATGTCACAATAAAGTCCTCTCCAAGCAGATGAAAGGGGAGGGGGGACACAGACACACACACAAAAATATATGGGTGATTCTTAGACTACGGGAACTTATTATGTCCTTTGATCGTATTGTATGAAAAACAGAAAAAAGGGGAAATTTCACACTTTCATAGTTATCTTTACATTGAAAGTGTTGTGTGGGCCGCTGAAGAGGAGGTACTGCTGGCCCACCACCACCAGATGGCGCCCTGCTTGGAGTGCGGGCTTCAAGCACGAGAGGGCGCCGGAGCCACTGGGAGTGACAGCTGTCACTCATCCTCAGCACCAGCTGTCACTCATTCATCTCATCACCATCACCATAAAGGCCGGACTGCAACTCCACCTCCTCGCCGAGAAATCAGCTACCATTCAGGTAATATTCTCTGCTGAACCTTAATTCGAGTATTAGTCTGATCTCTTTTGCAGCCGTTTTCCTGGGACGGATACCCTGTCTGTTGAGTTGGCATTTGGTGTGGACTGCGACGGCTTCGCCTCCCACCCCACTCAGATAAGTGGTTATCTCAGGAGCTGCACAAGTGTGTGACTGGAGGTGGAGGTTTTCCCTCCTAACTGTATACAGACTGTGGGATTACTGAGTGTGCGAACTCACACTCATCAGGACTGTCTCTGTTCTCTGCCAGCAGTACCGGGTCTGACTGCTGAAGACAGCGGCCACCTGGGGCACAGGGCTTGGCGGCTCCGGTGTTCTTCAGCTCCGTTGGTGGTGGAAGCTGTGTGGGATCCGGCTCTTCTCTCGCCAGACGTCTTCTATTGTCGAGCCTGCCCACACGTCACTTTGTGTATAATTGACAGTCCACCATATTGTTATTGTCTGTACGTCGTTGTGCGATTCACAACATTAAATTGTTACTTTTGGCTTATCCATTGTCTGTTCATTAACGCCCCCTGTTGTGGGTCCGTGTCACGACACTTTCACAACAGGATTTCTCGGCGAGCGTCATGGATCCCGAGGGGCGTCAACCATCGCTTGAACAGCCAATGGAAGAGCGAGGTGCACAGGCGCCAGCAGGAGGCGTGTTGTGTGAGCTGCAGCACATCTTAACCGCCTTTACCGCTCGGCTGGACTTAGTTACCGAGCAGAGCATTATTCTCAATCGTAGGATGGAGGCTCTCACCGCCCAGGTGGAAGAGCATGCTCAGGGCGCTACTGCAGCACCTCCTCCTGCTGACCGTGTACCAGAGACAGACATTCCGCTGGTCATTCAACGACCCCCCCCCCACCTTCCCCTGAAGCATACATAAGCCCTCCGGAGCCGTATGGAGGCCGTGTGGAGACGTGCGCGGACTTCTTGATGCAGTGCTCGCTCGTCTTTTCACAGCGTCCCGTCATGTACGCGTCAGACGCTAGCCGGGTGGCTTACGTTATAAATTTGCTTCGAGGAGAGGCACGCGCCTGGGCTACGGCACTCTGGGAGCAGAATTCACAGCTCCTAACAATTTACACTGAGTTTGTGAGGGAGTTCCGACAGGTGCTCGACCACCCTCATAGAGGCGAGACAGCTTCAAGCGTGCTGCTGTCGATACGGCAGGGGCGTCGGAGCGCAGCGAAGTATGCAGTCGACTTCCGCATCGCGGCAGCGCAAGCCGGCTGGAATGCTGTTGCGCTCCGCGCCGCCTTTGTAAACGGACTGTCTCTGGTCCTTAAGGAGCACCTGGTGACGAAGGACGAGCCGCGGGATTTAGATGGGCTTATCGACCTGGTTATATGGTTAGACAACCGATTAACAGAACACCGACGGGAGCGAGACGAAGGGCGTGGTCAGGCACAAGCCGTCCCTCTTCCTCCCGGGTCCGAAAGGGAGCCGACTTCTCCACGCTCCACTGCCAGGGCTCTCCACGTGACAACAGCTCCCCCTGCTGACGTTGCTATGGAAACAAGCAGGGCAAAAAAACGATCAGATCAGAGACAAAGGAGGCTGATCCGTGGAGAGCGTTTTCTCTGCAGCTCAACCGAGCACACACAGAGAGAATGCCCCAAACGGTCAAAACAGCAGCACTCGTCCTTAGAGACTGGGCTAAGGGTGGGTCACAACACCCACGCGGGGAAACCCCGAAGTTCTGCACGAATCCCAGTCACGATCCTGAGCGGGGATCTAACCCTTCACGCCCCAGCACTGGTGGACACGGGGTCAGAGGGGAATCTGCTGGATAGCAGATGGGCAAAGGAGGTTGGGCTCCCTCTAGTGGCCTTACCATCACCATTGTCGGTGCGGGCACTAGATGGCACCCTTCTTCCACTAATCACACACCAGACACAGCCAGTGACATTGGTGGTGTCTGGGAATCACAGGGAGGAGATTGTGTTTTATGTAACACCTTCTACCTCCCGAGTGATTTTGGGTTTTCCATGGGTGTTGAAACACAATCCCCGGATTGATTGGCCGTCTGGGGTTGTGGTTCAGTGGAGCGAAACCTGCCACCGGGAGTGTTTAGGATCCTCGGTTCCACCCGGTGTGACAGCTAAGGAGGAGGTTTTAGTCCCCCCCAATCTGGCGGCGGTGCCAGCCGAGTACCATGACCTTGCTGACGTCTTCAGCAAGGATCTGGCACTCACGCTGCCCCCACACCGTCCGTACGATTGTGCCATTGATTTGATACCGGGCGCTGAGTACCCGTCCAGCAGGCTGTACAACCTCTCACGTCCGGAACGCGAATCAATGGAGACCTACATCCGGGACTCGTTAGCTGCCGGGTTGATCCGGAACTCCACCTCCCCGATGGGTGCTGGTTTCTTTTTTGTGGGCAAGAAGGACGGCGGACTCCGTCCATGCATTGATTACAGAGGGCTGAACGAGATCACGGTTCGCAACCGATACCCGTTACCCCTGTTGGATTCAGTGTTCACGCCCCTGCATGGAGCCCAAATATTCACGAAATTGCATCTTAGGAATGCTTATCACCTGGTTCGGATCCGGGAGGGAGACGAGTGGAAGACGGCATTTAACACCCCGTTAGGTCACTTTGAGTACCTGGTCATGCCGTTCGGCCTCACCAATGCGCCCGCGACGTTCCAAGCGTTGGTTAATGACGTCTTGCGGGACTTCCTGCATCGGTTTGTCTTCGTATATCTAGACGATATACTCATCTTTTCTCCGGATCCTGAGACCCACGTCAAGCATGTACGTCAGGTCCTACAGCGGTTGTTGGAGAACCGGCTGTTTGTGAAGGGCGAGAATTGCGAGTTCCACTGCACTTCTTTGTCCTTCCTGGGGTTCATAATCTCCTCCAACTAAGTCGCCCCTGATCCGGCCAAGGTTGCGGCGGTGAGAGATTGGCCCCAACCAACAAACCGTAGGAAACTACAACAGTTCCTCGGTTTTGCAAATTTCTACCGGAGGTTCATCAAGGGCTACAGTCAGGTAGTTAGCCCCCTGACAGCCCTGACCTCCCCAAAAGTCCCCTTCACCTGGTCGGATCGGTGCGAAGCCGCGTTTAGGGAGTTGAAACACCGGTTCTCGACTGCACCAGTTCTGGTGCAGCCTGATCCAAATCGCCAGTTAGTAGTTATGTCCATGTCACGACACTTTCACAACAGAAAGTGTGTTAAGAAATTTGTTCTAGTAGTCTATGATGACTTTTTCACCTTTTTTCAGCATCATTATATGCAAATATTGCCGTTTTGTGCTTGTCCCACACCCAGACTTTTGATCTTCAATGATAAAAATGAATGGTAAAGAAACATTTTTTCTAATGTTTTAAAATATCTCTGAATAAAATATCAGTAAAATAATCAAACCATAATTGGGGTATTCAATTTTTTTAAACAAAATGTAGTTGTCCCACACTATTGCCGTAATTTCCACCACAACACTGTAATGTCCCTTTAAACAGTTTGTATGAAAGACTGTTTGGGTAGTTTCTATGGAGATAAACAGTGACATCAGAGCACATGTATATAGCGCCAAATCACAATAAACAGTTGCCCCAAGGCACTTTATATTGTAAGGCAATGGTGTGGTGGAAATTACATTTACAAGGCCAATAGTGCCCGTAGTTAAAGAATCACCCATATATATATATATATATAGAAATGTTCCTAACATATGCAATAAGGTCCTATACAAAATCAGGTCTGTATTGTCTAATGTATTGTAGCCATCCCTTCCAAATATTATTAAATTTGTCTACCTCTAATCTAACAGATGCGGTCGCTTTCTCCATAGTGTATATATTCAGCATGACATCGACCCGTTCCTCCACCTTGGGGACCAGATCTGTTCGCCATCTTCTGGTGATTACCTTTTTGCTAGCCAAGAGCATGATTCTTATAATTTTATAATCATCTTTTCTTAAATTCAACATTTCAATTTTACCCAGATGCACAATTTCAAACCTTAATGGAATTTTAATATGTAGTACTTCATCTATAACGTTTTAAATTTCAGTCCAGTATTGAATTATTAAGGGTTAACCCCAGAGGATGTCGAAGTGATCTGCTTTATCCTCACCCCATAACCTTCAACATTTAGTATCAGCATACTTTCTTTGTGCAGGAGTAATAAAAAAAACATTATTTTTCCACCCATATTCTCTCCAAAACAAGGAACTAGTTGTTTTCTATTGATATGAAATCATTTGTTCCCAATCCCCTTCCAAAATTTCATTGTTTGTTTCCCTCTCCCACCTCCCATTCACATATCCTGTGGCATCCCCTTTTAACTCCTCTAAAGCTATATATAGTTTTGAAATAACTTTACTACTTAACTCTGATTTATATGAAGCCAGGACAATTTTAAGTATATTCAACTGAGAAATATTAACATTCCTATGTTTTATTTTATGCTGTATATAATGCCTTAGCTGTAGGTATCTATGAAAATGAAAATCCTGATTGCCGAGACCAAAAACCTCTTTTACTTGCTGAAAACTCATCACCTCATCTCTTTTAATTATCTCCCAATACATTTTTGGACCATTTTCCCACATTTTAAATGTGATGTCCACTGCATTTGGTGCACAATCAGTATCATATGGAGGTTTCTTCCTGTTAAAAGGGAGTTTTTCCTTCCCACTGTAGCCAAGTGCTTGCTCACAGGGGGTCATTTTGACCGTTGGGGTTTTACATAATTATTGTATGGCCTTGCCTTACAATATAAAGCGCCTTGGGGCAACTGTTTGTTGTGATTTGGCGCTATATAAAAAAAAATTGATTGATTGATTGATTGATATCATATGCGATCCATCTCAATAGCCTGCATTTTTCTATCAAGTTTCGGACCACACCCCCAGAGGCACCCACAGCCAAGGATTCACATTTTGTCTCCAGATTTTCTGTAATTGCACATCACACAAAAGAGATTGTACTGGTGGTGCAGTTTTCCCCTCAATGTCTTTCCATTTTGCCACATAATCTGGATCACACAAACCCAGCAGGACCTTCAACTGAGCAGCTTGGTAATAGCTCTTAAGGCAAGGTAAAGCTAGACCACCCTTTTTTTGGCAGTTGAAGAGTTCTATATTTAATATGCGGTCTAGCACCCTGCCATATGTATCTAGATATAACAAAGTCCCATTCTCTAAAATCCTTCTCTGTTAACTCAACCGGAAGGTTTTGAAATATATATAGCAAGTGTGGCACTATATTCATCTTAATCACCTCCACTCTTGATACCAAGCTTAAAAAGGGATAAAGTTCCATTTTGATAAATCAGCTTTTATAATTGATATTACCTCATCATAATTTGATGCTTTCAGGTTTCCAAAGTCTTTTGTTAAGTGAATGCCCAAGTACTTCATTGATTGTTGCTCCCAAATAATCGAATAGTTTTGTTTTCTAAATTGGTTTGGTTCAAAATTAAAGGCTAAAGCTTGGGTTTTTTGAACATTAATTTTGTATCCCGACAGGCTACCAAACTCTGTCAAGGATGTCATCAGGACAGGTAATGATGAGTTTGGGTTCTCCAGATAAATCAAGACATCGTCTGCAAACAGCACTATTTGCTGTTCTTGTTCTGACATGGTTATACCCTTAATATTCACACACTGTTTTATCCTTTGGATAAGTGGTTCCAGAAAAATGGCAAATAATAAAGGGCTGATCGAGCAGCCTTGACGACACCCCCCTCTCGAACTTGATTGCCTTTGATAGACAAACAACAAAAATTCCCACTTTACTGAATCGAATGCTTTTTCTGCAAGATGGCAGCTTCCAAGTTTTTTCTTTAACATTGTCGCATGATAAGTAGAGTACGGCGGATATTATCATGTGTCTGTCTTTGTTTTGTAAATGCAGTCTAAATGCAGTCAGATCTAAACTGATGATCTCGGGTAATATTTTCTCCATTCTTCGAGCTAAAATTGCAGTAAAAATTCTATAATCCACATTAAGTATGCTAATGGGTCTGTAGTTAGAGCAGTTTGTTCCATCTTTACCTTCTTTTGAAATAACTGAAATTATTGCTTCCCTCCAAGAATCTGGAATTTTCCCACCCTGTAAAATCCAATTGAATTTTTTTTTTGTAGTAATGGAATTAGAGTCTTTCTATACACTTTATACCATTCAGAGCCATAGCCATCAGCGCCATAGTTTTGAGTCTGGAAATGGCAGAATTTATTTCTTCCCCTGTTATTTCAGCCATTAACTATATATTCTGCTCCTCTGTTATTTTTGGTAGATGTAACTCATCTAAATTCTTTTCTATTTGGGATTCATTGTCATTTTTTGTTTGGACATACAACTTAGCATAGTAGTATTCAAAACATCTATGTATATCTTCCGTTTTGTATACCTTTTGTTTTGTTTGGGGGTCTTTCATCTTATGAATTTGTCTTAATGTTTGTTGCTTTTTAAGTTTGTATGCCAATAGTTTTGCGGATTTACTCCCCGCCTCATAATATCTTTGTTTGGTGTAAATCATCTTCTTCTGGATTTCTTGGGATAAAATATCATTAATTTTTGCCTGTATTGTTTTAATCTCATCATTAATCTTACTGTCAATCTTGTTTTTATTTTCCTTCTCCCTCCCTTCCAAATCTGCCTGTAATGACTTCAGTGTCGCTTGTCTCATCTTTTTTAGATGAACGGATTTCGCTATCAACTTCCCTCTCAATACCACCTTACATGCATCCCATAATAGAGATGGAGACACCTCGCCATTATCATTTTCTTGTATATATTCACAAATACCCCTCTCAGTTTCCTAGTTCATCTGACCATTGAGCAGACTTGAATTTAAATCAAATCAAATCAATTTTATTTATATAGCACCAAATCACAACAAACAGTTGCCCCAAGGCGCCTTATATTGTAAGGCAAGGCCATACAATAATTACGGAAAAACCCCAACGGTCAAAACGACCCCCTGTGAGCAAGCACTTGGCGACAGTGGGAAGGAAAAACTCCCTTTTAACAGGAAGAAACCTCCAGCAGAACCAGGCTCAGGGAGGGGCAGTCTTCTGCTGGGACTGGTTGGGGCTGAGGGGAGAGAACCAGGAAAAAGACATGCTGTGGAGGGGAGCAGAGATCAATCACTAATGATTAAATGCAGAGTGGTGCATACAGAGCAAAAAGAGAAAGAAACACTCAGTGCATCATGGGAACCCCCCAGCAGTCTAAGTGTATAGCAGCATAACTAAGGGATGGTTCAGGGTCACCTGATCCAGCCCTAACTATAAGCTTTAGCAAAAAGGAAAGTTTTAAGCCTAATCTTAAAAGTAGAGAGAGTGTCTGTCTCCCTGATCTGAATTGGGAGCTGGTTCCACAGGAGAGGAGCCTGAAAGCTGAAGGCTCTGCCTCCCATTCTACTCTTACAAACCCTAGGAACTACAAGTAAGCCTGCAGTCTGAGAGCGAAGTGCTCTATTGGGGTGATATGGTACTATGTGTTATGTGTCGGACGCAGTCGGAGCACCGACCAGCGTTTGACATTAGGACCCAGCATAAAGGAAACAGAGCACGGTTCAAAGGATAACAGAATTTAATGACATAACAGTGAGTGCTTAATTAATAACAAATAAGTGCGCGGTCTGGTGAGGTGGAAAAACGGTGCGCTCCCAGCAGCACAAATGGTCCGGAGCCAGAACAGTTCGGACCCAAGGACCCCGCCGACACCCCCCAGGTGGCCGCGACCAACCGAGTCTGTGAAAGAAGAAACCATAATGTGAGTCCACCACTCCACACACAGAGAGACCACTCAAAGGTGTACATAATCAGCAAACACTTCCTGGCTTAATCACCAATCAGCTTCCCACCCTGCAGGCATGGAACACCCAGTTCAATTCTCCACTGCAGTGGAAGCTGATTAAACGACTAACATAACAGCTCAATATAATAAGGTGTGAGGGACACCATATCTACTGACTGTACTCATGTTAGTCACAAAACCTAAAGTACCTCAGGAAGTGTGCTGACGAGCGTGAGACCTCACCCCCTCCTCTTTCACAGACCATGGCATCAAACCTGGTACGCTCTCTGCGTCCATGATGATGAGATGGTTCTCCAAACGTCGATCTCACCCGTCTGGTCACAAGGTCGAGTCTCTGGCAAATACACACTGTGTACTCCAGACTTAAATGCAACCATGCCCCAATCCATACAGATGCACCACAGCTGTGAGTCCTGACAAGCTGCACATGACCAGCCTCAGGTGATCAGGGTGAGGTCCTAATAACTCAGCCACACATCAGCCACTCAGTCCTGAACGCATGCCACCTGGAAGGAAAAACAGAAGACAGAAACAAAAGCCAGCCAGGCACCCCAGCCACACAACACTATGAGGTCCCTAAGATAAGATGGGACCTGATTATTCAAAACCTTATAAGTAAGAAGAAGAATTTTAAATTCTATTCTAGAATTAACAGGAAGCCAATGAAGAGAAGCCAATATGGGTGAGATATGCTCTCTCCTTCTAGTCCCTGTCAATACTCTAGCTGCAGCATTTTGAATTAACTGAAGGCTTTTCAGGGAACTTTTAGGACAACCTGATAATAATGAATTACAATAGTCCAGCCTAGAGAAAATAAATGCATGAATTAGTTTTTCAGCATCACTCTGAGACAAGACCTTTCTAATTTTAGAGATATTGCGCAAATGCAAAAAAGCAGTCCTACATATTTGTTTAATATGCACATTGAATGACATATCCTGATCAAAAATGACTCCAAGATTTCTCACAGTATTACTAGAGGTCAGGGTAATGCCATCCAGAGTAAGGATCTGGTTAGACACCATGTTTCTAAGATTTGTGGGGCCAAGTACAATAACTTCAGTTTTATCTGAGTTTAAAAGCAGGAAATTAGAGGTCATCCATGTCTTTATGTCTGTAAGACAATCCTGCAGTTTAGCTAATTGGTGTGTGTCCTCTGGCTTCATGGATAGATAAAGCTGGGTATCATCTGCGTAACAATGAAAATTTAAGCAATGCTGTCTAATAATACTGCCTAAGGGAAGCCTGTATAAAGTGAATAACATTGGTCCTAGCACAGAACCTTGTGGAACTCCATAATTAACCTTAGTCTGTGAAGAAGATTCCCCATTTACATGAACAAATTGTAATCTATTAGATAAATATGATTCAAACCACCGCAGCGCAGTGCCTTTAATACCTATGGCATGCTCTAATCTCTGTAATAAAATTTTATGGTCAGCAGTATCAAAAGCAGCACTGAGGTCTAACAGAACAAGCACAGAGATGAGTCCACTGTCTGAGGCCATAAGAAGATCATTTGTAACCTTCACTAATGCTGTTTCTGTACTATGATGAATTCTAAACCCTGACTGAAACTCTTCAAATAGACCATTCCTCTGCAGATGATCAGTTAGCTGTTTTACAACTACCCTTTCAAGAATTTTTGAGAGAAAAGGAAGGTTGGAGATTGGCTTATAATTAGCTAAGATAGCTGGGTCAAGTAATGGCTTTTTAAGTAATGGTTTAATTACTGCCACCATAAAAGCCTGTGGTACATAGCCAACTAATAAAGATAGATTGATCATATTTAAGATCGAAGCATTAATTAATGGTAGGGCTTCCTTGAGCAGCCTGGTAGGAATGGGGTCTAATAGACATGTTGATGGTTTGGAGGAAGTAACTAATGAAAATAACTCAGACAGAACAATCGGAGAGAAAGAGTCTAACCAAATACCGGCATCACTGAAAGCAGCCAAAGAGAACGATATGTCTTTGGGATGGTTATGAGTAATTTTTTCTCTAATAGTTAAAATTTTATTAGCAAAGAAAGTCATGAAGTCATTACTAGTTAAAGTTAAAGGAATACTCAGCTCAATAGAGCTCTGACTCTTTGTCAGCCTGGCTACAGTGCTGAAAAGAAACCTGGGGTTGTTCTTATTTTCTTCAATTAGTGATGAGTAGTAAGATGTCCTAGCTTTGCGGAGGGCTTTTTTATAGAGCAACAGACTCTTTTTCCAGGCTAAGTGAAGATCTTCTAAATTAGTGAGACACCATTTCCTCTCCAACTTACGGGTTATCTGCTTTAAGCTGCGAGTTTGTGAGTTATACCACGGAGTCAGGCACTTCTGATTTAAGGCTCTCTTTTTCAGAGGAGCTACAGCATCCAAAGTTGTCCTCAATGAGGATATAAAACTATTGACGAGATAATCTATCTCACTCACAGAGTTTAGGTAGCTACTCTGCCCTGTGTTGGTATATGGCATTGGAGAACATAAAGAAGGAATCATATCCTTAAACCTAGTTACAGCGCTTTCTGAAAGACTTCTACTGTAATGAAACTTATTCCCCACTGCTGGGTAGTCCATCAGAGTAAATGTAAATGTTATTAAGAAATGATCAGACAGAAGGGGGTTTTCAGGGAATACTGTTAAGTCTTCAACTTCCATACCATAAGTCAGAACAAGATCTAAGGTATGATTAAAGTGGTGGGTGGACTCATTTACATTTTGAGCGAAGCCAACTCAGTCTAACAATAGATTAAATGCAGTGTTGAGGCTGTCATTCTCAGCATCTGTGTGGATGTTAAAATCGCCCACTATAATTATCTTATCTGAGCTAAGCACTAAGTCAGACAAAAGGTCCGAAACTTCACAGAGAAACTCACAGTAACGAACAGGTGGACGATAGATAACAACAAATAAAACTGGTTTTTGGGGCTTCCAATTTGGATGGACAAGACTAAGAGTCAAGCTTTCAAATGAATTAAAGCTCTGTCTGGGTTTTTGATTAATTAATAAGCTGGAGTGGAAGATTGCTGCTAATCCTCCGCCTCGGCCCGTGCTACGAGCATTCTGGCAGTTAGTGTGACTCGGGGGTGTTGACTCATTTAAACTAACATATTCATCCTGCTGTAACCAGGTTTCTGTAAGGCAGAATAAATCAATATGTTGATCAATTATTATATCATTTACTAACAGGGACTTAGAAGACAGAGACCTAATGTTTAATAGACCACATTTAACTGTTTTAGTCTGTGGTGCAGTTGAAGGTGCTATATTATTTTTTTCTTTTTGAATTTTTATGCTTAAATAGATTTTTACTGGTTATTGGTGGTCTGGGAGCAGGCACCGTCTCTACGGGGATGGGGTAATGAGGGGACGGCAGGGGGAGAGAAGCTGCAGAGAGGTGTGTAAGACTACAACTCTGCTTCCTGGTCCCAACCCTGGATAGTCACGGTTTGGAGGATTTAAGAAAATTGGCCAGATTTCTTTTCTCTCAAAGATTCTTGAGAGGGTAGTTGTAAAACAGCTAACTGATCACCTGCAGAGGAATGGTCTATTTGAAGAGTTTCAGTCAGGTTTTAGAATTCATCATAGTACAGAAACAGCATTAGTGAAGGTTACAATGATCTTCTTATGGCTTCGGACAGTGGACTTATCTCTGTGCTTGTTCTGTTGGCCCTCAGTGCTGCTTTTTATACTGTTGACCATAAAATTTTATTACAGAGATTAGAGCATGTCATAGGTATTAAAGGCATTGCGCTGCGGTGGTTTGAATCATATTTGTCTAATAGATTACAGTTTGTTCATGTAAATGGGGAATCTTCTTCACAGAATAAAGTTAATTATGGAGTTCCACAAGGTTCTGTGCTAGGACCAATTTTATTCACTTTATACATGCTTCCCTTAGGCAGTATTATTAGACGGTATTGCTTAAATTTTCATTGTTACGCAGATGATACCCAGCTTTATCTATCCATGAAGCCAGAGGATACACACCAATTAGCTAAACTGCAGGATTGTCTTACAGACATAACGACATGGATGACCTCTAATTTCCTGCTTTTAAACTCAGATAAAACTGAAGTTATTGTACTTGGCCCCACAAATCTTAGAAGCATGGTGTCTAACCAGATCGTTACTCTGGATGGCATTTCCCTGATCTCTAGTAATACTGTGAGAAATCTGGAGTTATTTTTGATCAGGATATGTCATTCAAAGCGCATATTAAACAAATATGTAGGACTGCCTTTTTGCATTTACGCAATATCTCTAAAATCAGAAAGGTCTTGTCTCAGAGTGATGCTGAAAAACTAATTCATGCATTTATTTCCTCTAGGCTGGACTATTGTAATTCATTATTATCAGGTTGTCCTAAAAGTTCCCTAAAAAGCCTTCAGTTGGTTCAGAATGCCTGCAGCTAGAGTACTGACGGGGACTAGCAGGAGAGAGCATATCTCACCCGTGTTGGCCTCCCTTCATTGGCTTCCTGTTAATGCTAGAATAGAATTTAAAATTCTTCTTCTTACTTATAAGGTTTTGAATAATCAGGTCCCATCTTATCTTAGGGACCTCGTAGTACCATATTACCCCATTAGAGCGCTTCGCTCTCAGACTGCGGGGCTTACTTGTAGTTCCTAGGGTTTGTAAGAGTAGAATGGGAGGCAGAGCCTTCAGCTTTCAGGCTCCTCTCCTGTGGAACCAGCTCCCAATTCAGATCAGGGAGACAGATACCCTCTCTACTTTTAAGATTAGGCTTAAACACGTTCCTTTTCGCTAAGGCTTATAGTTAGGGCTGGATCAGGTGACCCTGAACCATCCCTTGGTTATGTTGCTTTAGACGTAGACTGTGGGGGGGTTCCCATGATGCACTGTTTCTTTCTCTTTTTGCTCCGTATGCATCACTCTGCATTTAATCATTAGTGATCGATCTCTTTTTCTGGTTCTTTCCCTCAGCCCCAACCAGTCTCAGCAGAAGACTGCCCCTCCCTGAGCCTGGTTCTGCTGGAGGTTTCTTCCTGTTAAAGGGAGTTTTTCCTTCCCACTGTGGCCAAGTGCTTGCTCATAGGGGGTCGTTTTGACCGTTGGGGTTTTTCATAATTATTGTATGGCCTTGCCTTGCAATGTGGAGCGCCTTGGGGCAACTGTTTGTTGTGATTTGGCGCTGTATAAGAAAAAAGTTGATTGATTGATTGATTGATTTCTAGAAATGAGAGCTGCTCCATCCAAAGTGGGATGGATGCCATCTCTCCTAACAAGACCAGGTTTTCCCCAGAAGCTTTGCCAATTATCTATGAAGCCCACCTCATTTTTTTCATCCCCATAATGTTGTCCCCATACACATTTTTAAAAATATTGGACAATGATCAGACAGATCCATAACCCCCATATCACATCATTTTACTCTATAACTATCTTTTGTGTATATTAAAAAATAATCTATGCGTGAATACAGAGCATGAGGGGTTGAAGTTGAGTAATACGAGGTCTGTTAGAAAAGTATCCAACCTTTTTATTTTTTTCAAAAACCATATGGATTTGAATCACGTGTGATGGCATCAGCCAAGCTTGAACCTTCGTGCGCATGCGTGAGTTTTTTCACACCTGTCGGTTGCGTCATTCGCCTGTGAGCACGCTTTGTGTGAGCACTGGTCCACCCCTCTCGTCGGATTTTTATTGCGAATAAATGTCTGAACAATTTGGAGCTTTGCTGCATCAAATTTTTCCAGAAACTGTGAGAGACCTCCAGGTGGTAACCATCCGGAAAATTCAGATGGCTTTCAGGGACGATTTTATGGGGATTACACAGATTAAGGAGTGCTCCAGCCGGTTTAAGGACCGCCCACAGCGGCTGAGAGCGTGGCGCATTCCGAGCGCCGATCGACAGGCTCAAACGCCGCTGAAACAACCAGATAATTTCCAAAGTGAAGGCTTTGTTGATCCAGGACGTCGTCTGACTTACACAAAAAATGGCAGAAGACGTGGACATCAAGACTTTTTCGGCACATTCCACTGTTACAGGAGTTTTTGTCATGGAAAGAGAAGCGGACGGATGCGCCACGGAGCAGCTCATGGCCCGGGACAAAAGCACCTCCATGTTGGTCTCACAGGACGGCTTTCAGATGGCTTTCAGACGGCTTTCGGTGGTTTTTCTGTAATTATTGTATGGATTTTGCCTTACAATATAAAGCGCCTTGGGGCGACTGTTTGTTGTGATTTGGTGCTATATAAATAAAATTGATTTGATTTGATTTGATTTTTAGTCGTGTGACTATCCGAGAAATTGTGGATGAGCCTGGACATGCCAGAACATGTCCTGTGAGGCTTCATCACGGCGTTGCTTTGCGCCATGTGGCTCCGCCCCGACGCGCGAATTCCTCCGCTCCTCTTTCCATGACAAAAACTCCTGTAACAGTGAAATGTGCCGTTCATTTCCAAACTGAACACTGTGTTGATCCGGGACATCGTCTGACTACCAGAGAAATTGCAGAAGACGTGGACATCAGCACTTTTTCGGCACATTGAGACAGACGTGTGGAGAAATTCGCGCGTTGGGACGGAGCGGCATGGCGCAAAGCAACGCCATGATGAAGCCTCACAGGACATGTTCTGGCATGTCCAGCTCATCCATAATTTCTCGGATAGTCACACGACTGAAAGCCACCGAAAGCCATCTGAAAGCCGTCCTGTGAGACCAACACGGAGGTGGTTTTGTGCCGCATCATGAGCGGCTCCGTGACGCATTCCTCTGCTTCTCTTTCCATGACAAAAACTCCTGTAACAGTGGAATGTGCTGAAAAAGTGGTGATGTCCACGTCTTCTGCCATTTCTGTGGAAGTCAGACGACGTCCCGGATCAACAAAGCCTTCACGTTGGAAATGATCTGGTTGTTTCAGCCTGTCGATCGGCACTCGGAGCGCGCCGTGCTCTCAGCAGCTGTGGGAAGTCTTTATACCAGCTGGAGCACTCCTTAATCTGTGTAATCCCCATAAAATTGTCCCTGAAAGCCATCTGAATTTTCCGAATGGTGTCCACCTGAAGGTCTCTCACAGTTTCTGGAAAAATTTGATGCAGCAAAGCTCCAAATCGTTCAGACATTTTTATTCGCAATAAAAATCCTATGAGGGGGCTGGACCACTGCCCACACAAAGCCTGCTCACAGGCGAATGACACAACCGACAGGTGTGAAAAAACTCACGCATGCGCACGAAGGTTCAAGCTTGGCTGATGCAATCACACATGATTCAAATCCATATGGTTTTTGAAAAAAATAAAAAGGTCGGATACTTTTCTAACAGACCTCATAAGTGTAATCTTTTTTCAGTGGGTTAAGTTCCCTCCATATGTTCAAAATCCCATGTTCTGATAGTAATTTAGAAATTCTTTTACCAATAGTAGTCTTTTGTTGGGCTTTCCCCAAGGAATCTAACTGTGGATTATGTCTCTGATTAAAGTAGACCTGCACTGAAATAAATGTGGTCAGATCTCAGAAAGAAATAGCTAATGTGTATTTATAAGACCCTTATGAATGCAGTAAAGTAAATCTGCAAGCCCAAATTTGTAATTCAGCGGAGAAATCTTCATTTAAAAATGACAAATTTGCAGCTAAAATTTGGCCCTCAGCGAAAACTGTTTGTACATCCGGGTCATTGCAGTGACATCCAGCAGAAGACCAGTCCAGTCTGATCCCACATTGAAATTGATTTTATCTGTTAGTAATGTTACTGTTATACACGTCCTGGTTTCAACATCCAAAAGTAAGCTGCAATGAATGTGAGATACAGCTCTGCATGCTCAGATCAGAGGCGTCATCGACAGCGGGCGCCGTTCTTCCCCGACGCCTCGCTCTCTGCCTCCGCTGCGCTTACTGAGTCTACAGGCTCGATAAACGCCAAAGCGGGCCACTCACACCGCCCCCGTGTCTGCTGTGCAGCCGGCACCACGTCCCTGTCTACTGAATGGAGGTGCAGCCAACTTGGCAAAAGTCCAGAGACTACGCTTGCTGTTTTGATGCGGAGCGGCCGGTGACACCTGTTGTTGCAAGGACAGACTTTCCGCAGCGCCGCACGTCTCAGTAATCGGAGCCGCAGAGCTCCGTGTTGCTGAGAGAGGTTTATATCTTTTTAATGACTTGGATTCTTTGCGGGTCTTGCCTCCGTACCCTGTGATAGTAACACCGGAGGCAAAAGACAGTAGATTTTCATTGCGACACCACTCAGTCAAACGGGCGTATGAAAAAGTCCCCCAAAATAATTTTCAAGCACAAATAAAAGAAATGTGTACTCACCAAACGTGCCGCAAGACAAATATGAAGTTTAAAAAAAAGTAGATCCTTCCGTATAAGACAAGAAAAAGGTGCAGATGCAAACTGACGTAAATCCACAAATTACAGTTGGTGCGCGCAATGAATGCTGGGAGAGGGTCTTCTCCTTGACGTCTCGGCAGCGTCCCGGATGTGATGACAGTTTTGCGGAGGGCTAAATTTTAGCTGTAAATTTGTCATTTTTAAATGAAGATTTCTCCGTTGAATGACAGATCTGGGCTTGCAGATTTACTTTACTACATTCAGAAGGATCTTATGTGTAAATATAAGTCATTTTTTGGTCCAAAGATCTGACTGCATTTATTTCAATGCAGATCTACTTTAAGGTCGCCTCCCCCAGTCAATACCCCTTCACTCTCTGTTATCACCAAATCAAAGAGGTGCTTAAAAAATTTCCAATCCAAACCTGGGGGGGCATAAATGTTGAGTAATGTAACCAAAACTCCCTCTAGCCTCCCAATAACTATGATATATCAACCTTCCCCATCTTTTATGGTATTTAGCATTTCAAAACTTATTCTCTTGGATATTAGTATACAAACGCCTCTCCTATGCCCCGACTGATGCGAAGATGAAAAAAATGTGATTATAACCATTTCTCTTAAGTTTTTCATGTTCTTTATCAGTCATATGGGTCTCCTGTAAATATAGTACCTCCACACCCTCTCTTCCCATCTTGTTCAAAACTTTACTCCTCTTGATTGGACTGAGGAGGCCGTTTACATTATAGGAGGCTACTTTGATTACTCTGTAGTACCATTTTGTGCAGCTAAAAACAATATTTATGATTCTTTCCACCCATTGTGCTACATAACACGAACTTCTAGAACAATTATAACAAAGAATTAATTTTGAATAACATAAATGTAGGACTTCCAAACCTGAGGCCCAAGAAAGAAAGTTACCAGCTCTAAGGGATAACCTCTAGTCCCATCTGATAGGGGGCCCTTTTGCCCATTTTTGGCCCCATTCATTCTTCAACAGTTCTTTTTCCCTATAAAAGAAAACAAAAGCACACCCAGTGATGCCGGTAATGCGTTACTTAAGTGGTCAGATTAGAGTACCACTTAGTAAGTGGTCAGATTAGAGTAACGCGTTACTCTAATCTGACCACTTTTTTAGTAATGAGTAATCTAACACGTTAATCTTTCCAAATCAGTAATCAGTTTAAAGTTACTTCTCCAAGTCACTGTGCGTTACTATTATTTTTACATTGTGGGTCGATAGCAGCATTAAACTTGGTCCGTGGGCAGGAGGTCGGGGTTCGACTGAACTTCCCACTTTAAGAGAGCTGTGAGCTTTTCATCCACGGTTTTTTGCAGCAACTCGACTCGTCCTCACCTCTTAAAGCACAGTGACAACAGCACACCTGCACTGAGCTTTACAAAGACATTTGCATGCTTTTTTTCCTCCTTTATTTATAATTCTGAGCTGAGCCGCTCCATATCGTCTCATTAAAAACAGCTGATCCTCAGCGACGCGTCAACAACTAACACTATTTTCCACTCAAATGCACCTAAACTCTCTTTCTGAGGACCACATGATGTGAAAACACAATAAAACTTTCTTACCTGTAAATCTGGTCCTGTTTTCTGCATAAATAATGTTATCCATTCTTTGTGCTCAAACGCCAAAGCAGGGGTGAATCCAGATGGAATGGGGGCGTGGGGCAAGGATGTGCCCCCCACAACACCCCTAGATTAAAGGTCCAGTTTTGAAGCCTTTTTTTACTACAACTACTAATACTACTTATAATAATAATAATAATTTTTACAAGTAAAATGTTTAGAGAGAATTTAAATGTTAGAAAAATGTTACAATGAATTTAATAGTTACATTTATAAACAATGTAGGTTTGAAATTGCAAGTTTTACTGTTACAGTGCTGTCAACAGTTAAATATGAGGTCAAGAAAGAGGTCTTTATTTTACTTTTTATAAAACAAGTATTTATTTTCATTGAAGTCAAGAAAGGGTTTTGGCAAAACAGATATCATTTGTTGTGTGGGCCGCCAGAAGAGGAGGTACTGCTGGCCCACCACCAGAGGGCGTCCTGCCTGAAGTGCGGGCTTCAGGCACGAGAGGGCGCTGCCGCCACGGACACAGCCGGGGGTGACAGCTGTCACTCATTATCTCATGACAGCTGTCACCCATCTTCACTTCATCATTCCACTCCATAAAAACCGGACGTCATCTCCACCTCGTTGCCGAGATAGCCTGTGAAGGTAACTTTCTCAGCCGTTGTTTTTGTCTTTTCAGACAGTGTTTGCTTCTGTATTGTTTGCAGTCAGTTCTGTGAGTGCTTGCAGCTGGAGGCTGAGTTTGTGATACGTGGAGAGCTGACGTCTTCGCTCCCCACGCCAAACTGTTGATAAGTACTCATTACTACTGCACGTGCCAGTTTTCTGGATTAGAGGTGGAGGTGGTATTCCCACCATTGCTGTTACTGGGTGTGCACGCACCCACATCTTACTGTTTTTGCTCCTCCCCAGCAGTACCAGATCTGACATTCGGAGACGGTGGCCACCTGGGGACTCGGGACTTGGCGGCTCCAGTATTCTCCAGGTTCGGTGGCGGAGGAAATCGTGTGGTTCCGGTTCTTCTCAGGACAGACGTCTTCTATCCTCGAGCCTGCCCACACGTCACCTTTGTGGATTGACTGTTTGCATAAATTCTGTAGTCCTCTGTATTGTGGTTGTGCTCTTTCACAACAGTAAAGTGTTCATATTCGACTCTTTCATTGTCCATTCATTTACGCCCCCTGTTGTGGGTCCGTGTCACTACACTTTCCCAACATCATTGTCATGTTGACGTGGGTTGTTGTCGGCAGCTGGGGAAAGTAACTAAAAAAGTAACTAGTAATCTAACTTAGTTACTTTTCCAATTGAGTAATCAGTAAAGTAACTAAGTTACTTTTTCAAGGAGTAATCAGTAATCAGTAATTGGATTACTTTTTCAAAGTAACTATGGCAACACTGAGCACCCCAGACTGACAACTTTAACTAAAAAGAAGAAGGCTCACTCGTCCATATTCTAAACTTAAAGTAGCTTCAACATCATCTCACGATAACCCCACTATATCTTACTGAATAAATAAATGTTCCTGTTGGTCCACTGGCTCTCTGGTCCTCTTCCCTTACTCTTCTGTAGTTAAAAGCCTGCAGTTTCTCCTTGTATCCCAAGGACGTTGCCTGGTCCAGCTTGTCTCCTCCCCGAGCGGAGAGCCACATTAGATGGGAGAATCTCTCCAGGGAGTCCTCTGCTGGCTTCACGATGCGAACTTGGAATCCTCTTGCCGCCATATCCTTAGTTGCTTTTGCTGCCGTGTTGTAGACACGAGTCCCTTCTTCATAGAAAACTCGAAGCTTTGCAGGAAAGGGTGTTTGGAATCTGATTTTCTTCTCTTTCAGCATTCTTTTCTCCTCTTGCAAACCCGCTGCTCCTCGGACATAAAGCCCCTCTTCTCCCACGCCTTCATTATTTCTTCTTTGCATTTGTACATTTTCACAACAATCGATCGTGGCGGGGCGTCTGTGGGGGGACGTGGTCCGAGCGCTCTGTGTGCTTTCTCAACGCGGAGTGCAAAAGTCGGCGGTAGCTCGTTTTTCCCTGAGTAAAGTTTCCATGAAAGCTCCCAGTGACTCCGCGCTTTCCTCAGCCCATTCTCGGATGTTGTGAAGGCCTATATTTTCAAGTCGTCCACGTCCATCTTGGTCCACCAATCGCTCCTCCAGCCTTTTCTGAAGCTTGATAAGCTTACTTGTTGCCTCCTCTAAGCCCTCAACTTGATCTTCTGCCCCCACGATATGTTTCTCTGCTTTGTCAATCCTGCTAATAGCCGTTTTTAATTATGCCCATATATCTTTCAGATTTTCCACTGTTTCTCGGCGGAGGTCCCTTATTTCACGCAGAACTGTCTCCAAATCAGACATTTTGGCCTTTTCTTGTCTTGTTTCGGGAGACCTGTTCACTGGCTGCTCCTCTTCCGCTTCCACCTGTTAGCTCCGATGTTAGCTTAGCCCGTTCCGTGGTTTCCTCCATGAGTAACTCAGTGGCACAAGTAGCTCTTTTCGCCTTGCCTCTTGTCATCATAAAGACCCCTGTACTGCACTGATATTTTATGCTTACAGCTCAAATTGCACCTCTCAGGGCCTGTTACCATTAAAAGTCGGGGGAGCAATGTTTTTAGGCTGCCGCCATTCTCATGTTCCGACCGGAGGTCCATAATTATTCCATCTTATTGACATATGTTATTGTAACTGATATCAATTCAAATCAAAATCAATTTTATTTATATAGCGCCAAATCACAACAAACAGTTGCCCCAAGGCGCTTTATATTGTAAGGTAAACTTATGTGTTTAAGTGTGATCTTTCTGCATTGTCAAATGTGGATGGATAAATATTCTGTTAACCAAAGGATGTGCTTAAGTGGCGATTAATAATGTGTATCCATTCCAGTGTCTTAGAGAAATAGTATAACAAAATAGTTCATGGGTTTAAATAGTTGAATCATCTGAGTCTGCCCTGTGAAGACATGAAGCTTTCTGTGAAACTCCACATCCTAAATGGGTGGAGTTTGGTGACGTCAGTCCCCCTTTAAAAAGTTAGAACAGAGTCTTGCCGCTCTCTCTTCTCTGCCGGCAACCCTTCTCCCTGCTATTCTCTCTCTCTTCTATTCTTAAACGCTCAATTTTTATTCTTGAGCCAAGGCCCCATTGCTAAGCTAAGCTAAAGTTACCATGTGGCATTCATTTTTTGTTCATTTTTGATCATTTTAACAAAGTTTTAACCTGATACTTTAAGGTGCATGAAGTCTTTTGAATTTTTAAGAGAACTTCCAAGAAATTAATAGCAAATTTACAGAAAAGTGACTCCTTTTCTGTCGGCTATTTTGTTTTGTTTTGTTTTTCTGGCTCCAACAAACTTTTTAAAGCTACCACAAACCATTTTCAACAAACACCTTTGGCCTCTGGGCTCCTGCAAGCTGACGACGGTGCAAATTTCAAACCATCAGCCATCCTGTCGGTAAAGCCGACACAAGGCTTTAGACTGCCTGGGGAGAGCGCTGAGTTAACCCCTTGACCCAAGTGAGCACGACGGATGGATGGACGTATGATCCCTCCGAACCACCATTTCAATGGACCAGCTAAGTGACCCAGTAAAGGTTCCAGAAAAAGAGTTTGTTGTTAATGGATACAAAATGGCTCCTCATTATTATTCTTCATTTTAAACATATTCATGTTTGTTTAGTATTTTTCTTAATAATTGGCTTCAAATTTCATCATTAAATTCTAATCAGATTTATTCACTTAAAGTCTTTAAGCTTTATCTCTCTCTCTCTTTCAACGTCTCATGAGTGAGTAAGAAAATTGTTTCCATGAATGAACTTATTTAATCACTGTCCAGGAAAAATGCCAGTAAACTGTTCATTACATGTAGGCTGGAGAATCATTTTGGGATTACTGGGAGTACCCTTGCATGGTTGACGTCATACCTGACCAGTCATTCTCACTGTGTTTTGTACATTAACACTACCTCTAACCTTAATGACATGAAATTTGGGGTTCCACAGGGGTCTGTCTTAGGCCCCCTGCTTTTCTCCCTTTATACAGCACCCCTTGGTCACATATTACGGCATTTTGGGATTACCTTTCACTGCTATGCTGATGATACTCAGTTATACATGCCGATAACTTCTGGTAATCTCACCCATATAAAATCCTTAGAAGGTTGCCTTGCATCAGTGAGAAGCTGGATGTCTAGCAACTTCCTACTTTTAAGCTCTGATAAGCCTGAAATGCTGGTTCTTGGTCCAGTAAGACATCGGCATCAATTTGACTAGTTAACGCTCAGCCTCGGCTCATGTGTCATACATCACACTGACAAAGTGAGGAACCTTGGGGTAATTTTTGATCCTTTGTTGTCCTTTGACCTCCACATTAGAAATATTATGAGGACTGCTTTCTTCCACCTGCAAAATATAGCGAAGATTCGTCCCATCTCGAGGCTGACATTTTTTTGGAATCCCATGGGTCACAGAATTCCCATGGGTTTTATCACATGATTGGGACGGTGTTGGGAAAGTGTAGGTACACGGACCCACAACAGGGGGTGCAAATGAACGGACAATGGAATAGGTCAAATAACAACACTTTACTGTTGTGAATGTGCACAACAAATACAACAGATTACAACAATAGACAAAAGTCAATTCACAAAGGTGTCGTGTGGGCAGGCTCGAAGATAGGAGACGCCTCTCCAAAGCAGAACCGGAACCACACGGTTTCCTCCGCCACCAGACCCCGGGAATACTGGAGCCGCCAAGTCCCGAACTCCCAGGTGGCCACTGCCTCCGCGTGTCGGACCTGGTACTGCTGGCGAGGAACAAAGAACACTTAAATGAGGGCGCGTTTGCACCCAGGAATCCGTACGGCAGGAAAGCTACCTCCACCTCTCGTTGGAAAAGTAATCCACAAAACAACGCACAAAATCCAAAAGGATACCGTCAGTCAGCTGAGATACGTTACCTTCCAGGTAGAAACGATATCTCGGCAAAGAGGTGGAGACGTCGTCCTGCTGATATACTCCTGCCGATCAGATGATTGGTAACAGCTGTTGCAGGTGATGCGTGACAGCTGTCACCCTGGCTGCTCCTGTGAGGCGGCTGCGCCCTCTGGTACCTGGAGCCCGCACTCCAGACAGGGCGCCCTCTGGTGGTGGGCCAGCAGTACCTCCTCTTCTGGCGGCCCACACAACAGACGGTACGGGATTAAAGTTCACAGGAGCAGACGGAAGCAGAAATCAAGGTTTTAGGTAGCGAGATGTCCTGCTGTCATTTCAGTGATCGATTTTTGAAAAAGATGCCGAAAAAATAGCGGGCGGCTTTCCTTAAAGCCGTCTCAAAATTAGGACTGCGTCCGATCACTGCAGCCGTCTGTGTGTGTGTGTGTGTGTGTGTGTGTGTGTGTGTGTGTGTGTGTGTGTGTGTGTGTGTGTGTGTGTGTGTGTGTGTGTGTGTGTGTGAGAGAGAGAGTCGGCTCGCTGCAAGGAGGGGGTGGGGGAGGGGTATATATGAGCCACATCATTGAGTGAGTGTGAGAGCGCACGCTGAGAGCAGAGAAGCAACACAAACAAAAATGTGGTGCTGTCTTTATTACACCCTGGAGTGTTGTGACAGTTCGTCCTGTTCACTCCGTGTGCACGTCGGTGACAGTTAGACTGAAATTCTGAGATGAAATAAATGGTCAAAATTCCTTTAAAAAATGAGAACATATGAATGAACGTTATAAAAATCACACACACTGATGTGGAGAAACTCTGCAGTGATGTTCAGAAGCAGAAATCACAAAGCAGCTGAGAACTCTGAACTTTAACAGGCTGTTATTTTACACAGAGATTTATTTTAGAGGGCTTAATGTCATTTTATGCTCAAACACAAAACTTGAGTGAGGAGGAGAAAAAACAGGAAATGATCTCTATAGTCAGAATAAAAATATAAGCTGCTGATTTTTATTTTTCAAAGTTATCAGACTGCAGCGCTGCATTTAATTGATTTCAAAGTAAGTTACTTATTATTTTCAAAAATCTCAAGTCAAATCAGTCTGAATTGTTCAGTTTTTCCTGCATGTTTGAAATTACATCAATCATTCAGAAATACAAACAGTGTGGTACTTTATAGTAAATCTGTGTCAGGTAGGCAGTTCTCAAAAACTAAATGTCCATGCTGGAAGAAGACAAGTGAGGGAAGCCACCAAGACACAACTCTGGAAGAACGTTTGGCTTCTGTGGGTGTGAGTGGAGAAACTGGGAATGGTGCAACATTTTTATTTTATCTTCATTTTACATACAGTCCCAACTTTTTTTTTTATTTGTGGTTGTTTCTGTTGCATTTCTGAAATTAAAGAACTGCTATAAAGAAAACTGTTTCATCACAGCGTTGCTTTGCGGAATTCCTCCGCACGTCTGTCTCAATGTTCCGAAAAAGTGCTGATGTCCACGTCTTTTCACAATTCCTGTGCTAGTCAGACGACGTCCAGGATAAAACACAGCGTCCAGTTTGGAAATGAACGGCATTTCCTCTATATTCGTTTTGTGAATTGTTCTGTAATTTATGTCTGTATTATGGCCCAAGCAGAGGGTCACCCCTTTGAGTCTGGTCTGCTTGAGGTTTCTTCCTCAAATCACCAGAGGGAGTTTTTTTCTTACCACTGTCACCTGTGTTCTTGCTCTGGGGGTTAGTAAGGTTAGACCTTACTTGTGTGAAGCACCTTTGTTGTGATTTGTTGTGATTTAGCGTTATATAAATGAATTAAATTGAAATTGAAATTACAATGTGGTCGATTCTACGGGACATATTTGCAGAAGGTACTACAGGCATCTAGGATAAGGCATCAGGAGGCTTCATAGAGACCAGAGAACCTGTTTTGACACCATGTTTGTATTCATGGTAATCCTGCAGTCATGCTGAGTGGCAGCAGTAACAGATATTTACTTCTGTCTTTGGACAGAAGATGAAGATGTCTAAAATGAGGCTTTTGACAAATGCGCGGTCTGGAGCTGACCTGTGGAGCTGTTGGTGAAGTTCATGCTGAGGTTGGTCATGTTTTGGGGTCTGTGTGCCTTTATGTGTGCCGATATGTCCTTCAAGAGGCTGCTGAGGTCCTTGTTAATGTGTTGTCCCAACATTTCTGCCATGAGGAGACGCTCGTGCACCATCCGCAGGTCAAGCTGTGCAACTGAAACTGAAAATCAACACAGAGAAGACAGGACCAAAAATGACTCCAAGATTTCTCACAGTATTACTAGAGGTCAGGGTAATGCCATCCAGAGTAAGGATCTGGTTAGACAACATGTTTCTAAGATTTGTGGGGCCAAGTACAATAACTTCAGTTTTATCTGAGTTTAAAAGCAGGAAATTAGAGGTCATCCATGTCTTTATGTCTGTAAGACAATCCTGCAGTTTAGCTAATTGGTGTGTGTCCTCTGGCTTCATGGATAGATAAAGCTGGGTATCATCTGCGTAACAATGAAAATTTAAGCAATACCGTCTAATAATACTACCTAAGGGAAGCATGTATAAAGTGAATAAAATTGGTCCTAGCACAGAACCTTGTGGAACTCCATAATTAACTTTAGTCTGTGAAGAAGATTCCCCATTTACATGAACAAATTGTAATCTATTTGACAAATATGATTCAAACCACCGCAGCGCAGTGCCTTTAATACCTATGGCATGCTCTAATCTCTGTAATAAAATTTTATGGTCAACAGTATCAAAAGCAGCACTGAGGTCTAACAGAACAAGCACAGAGATGAGTCCACTGTCCGAGGCCATAAGCAGATCATTTGTAACCTTCACTAATGCTGTTTCTGTACTATGATGAATTCTAAAACCTGACTGAAACTCTTCAAATAGACCATTCCTCTGCAGATGATCACTGCACATTTAACACATTTTGTTACATTACTAAATATATTACATAAATTAAAGATCAGACATGGAACTCACACACAGGTTATCAGACACGGAACCCTGTCACAGGTCATCAGACACAGAACCCTGTCACAGGTCATCAGACACAGAACTCACACACAGGTCATCAGACATGGAACCCTGTCACAGGTTGTCAGAAACGGAACCCACGCACAGGTTGTCAGACACAGAGCCCTGTCACAGGTCCACAGACACGGAAACCCTGTCACAGGTCATCAGACACGGAACTCACACACAGGTCACCAGACACGGAACCCTGTGACAGGTCATCAGACACGGAACCCTATCACAGTTTGTCAGAAACGGAACGCACACACAGGCTGTCAGACACAGAACCCTATCATAGGTTGTCAGAAACGGAACCCACACACAGGTTGTCAGACACAGAGCCCTGTCACAGGTCATCAGACACGGAACCCTGTCACAGGTCATCAGACACGGAACCATATCATAGGTTGTCAGAAACGGAACCCACACACAGGTTGTCAGACACAGAGCCCTGTCACAGGTCATCAGACACGGAACCCTGTCACAGGTCATCTGACACGGAACCCTGTCACAGGTCATCAGACACGACAACCCTGTCACAGGTCATCAGACATGGAACCATATCATAGGTTGTCAGAAACGGAACCCACACACAGGTTGTCAGACACAGAGCCCTGTCACAGGTCATCAGACACGGAACCCTATCACAGGTCATCAGACATGGAACTCACACACAGGTCATCAGACACAGAACCCTGTCACAGGTTGTCAGAAACGGAACCCACACACAGGTTGTCAGACAAAGAGCCCTGTCACAGGTCATCAGACATGGAACTCACACACAGGTCATCAGACACGGAACCCTATCATAGGTTGTCAGAAACAAAACCCACACACAGGTCGTCAGACACAGAGCCCTGTCACAGGTCATCAGACACGGAACCCTGTCACAGGTCATCAGACATGGAACTCACACACAGGTCATCAGACACGGAACCCTATCGTCGGTTGTCAGAAACGGAACCCACACACAGGTTGTCAGACACAGAGCCCTGTCACCGGTCATCAGACACGGAACCCTGTCACAGGTCATCAGACACGGAACTCACACACAGGTCATCAGACACGGAACCCTGTCAAAGGTCATCAGACACGGAACCCTGTCACAGGTCATCAGACACGGAACCGTATCATAGGTTGTCAGAAACAGAACCCACACACAGGTTGTCAGACACAGAGCCCTGTCACAGGTCAGACACGGAACCCTATCACAGGTCATCAGACACGGAACCCTATCATAGGTTGTCAGAAACGGAACCCACACACAGGTCGTCAGACACAGAGCCCTGTCACAGGTCATCAGACATGGAACCCTGTCACAGGTCATCACACACGGAACCCTGTCACAGGTCATCAGACATGGAACTCACACACAGGTCATCAGACACGGAACCCTATCATAGGTTGTCAGAAACGGAACCCACACACAGGTTGTCAGACACAGAGCCTTGTCACCGGTCATCAGACACGGAACCCTGTCACAGGTCATCAGACACGGAACTCACACACAGGTCATCAGACACGAACCCTGTCACACGTCATCAGACACGGAACCCTATCATAGGTTGTCAGAAACAGAACCCACACACAGGTTGTCAGACACAGAGCCCTGTCACAGGTCAGACACGGAACCCTATCACAGGTCATCAGACACGGAACCCTATCATAGGTTGTCAGAAACGAAACCCACACACAGGTCATCAGACACGGAACCCTATCACAGGTTGTCAGAAACGGAACCCACAAACAGGCTGTCAGACACAGAACCCTATCATAGGTTGTCAGAAACGGAACCCACACACAGGTTGTCAGACACAGAGCCCTGTCACAGGTCATCAGACACGGAACCCTGTCACAGGTCATCAGACACGGAACCATATCATAGGTTGTCAGAAACGGAACCCACACACAGGTTGTCAGACACAGAGCCCTGTCACAGGTCATCAGACACAGAACCCTGTCACAGGTCATCAGACATGGAACTCACACACAGGTCATCAGACAAGGAACCCTATCATAGGTTGTCAGAAACGGAACCCACACACAGGTCGTCAGACACAGAGCCCTGTCACAGGTCATCAGACACGGAACCCTGTCACAGGTCATCAGACACGGAACCCTGTCATAGGTCATCAGACATGGAACTCACACACAGGTCATCAGACACGGAACCCTATCATCGGTTGTCAGAAACGGAACCCACACACAGGTTGTCAGACACAGAGCCCTGTCACCGGTCATCAGACACGGAACCCTGTTACAGGTCATCAGACATGGAACTCACACACAGGTCATCAGACATGGAACTCACACACAGGTCATCAGACATGGAACCCTATCATAGGTTGTCAGAAACAGAACCCACACACAGGTTGTCAGACACAGAGCCCTGTCACAGGTCAGACACGGAACCCTATCACAGGTCATCAGACACGGAACCCTATCATAGGTTGTCAGACACGGAACCCACACACAGGCTGTCAGACACAGAGCCCTGTCACAGGTCATAAGACACGGAACCCTATCACAGGTCATCAGACATGAAACTCACACACAGGTCATCAGACATGGAACCCTGTCACAGGTTGTCAGACACAGACCCTATCATAGGTTGTCAGAAACGGAACCCACACACAGGTTGCCAGACACAGAGCCCTGTCACAGGTCATCAGACACGGAACCCTATCACAGGTCATCAGACATGGAACTCACACACAGGTCATCAGACACGGAACCCTATCGTAGGTTGTCAGAAACGGAACCCACACACAGGTTGTCAGACACAGAGCCCTGTCACAGGTCATCAGACATGGAACCCACACACAGCTTTTCAGACACAGAGCCCTGTCACAGGTCATCAGACATGGAACCCTGTCACAGGTTGTCAGACACGGAACCCAAACACAGATTGTCAGACACGGAACCCTATCATAGGTTGTCAGAAACGGAACCCACACACAGGTTGTCAGACACAGAGCCCTGTCACAGGTCATCAGACACGGAACCCTGTCACAGGTCATCAGACACGGAACCCTGTCACAGGTCATCAGACACGGAACTCACACACAGGTCATCAGACACGGAAATCACACACAGGTTGTCAGAAACAGAACCCACACACAGGTTGTCAGACACAGAGCCCTGTTACAGGTCATCAGACATGGAACCCTGTCACAGGTCATCAGACATGGAACTCACACACAGGTCATCAGACACGGAACCCTAGCATAGGTTGTCAGAAACGGAACCCACACACAGGTTGTCAGACACAGAGCCCTGTCACAGGTCATCAGACACAGAACCTGTCACAGGTCATCAGACATGGAACTCACACACAGGTCATCAGACATGGAACCCTATCATAGGTTGTCAGAAACGGAACCCACACACAGGTTGTCAGACACAGATCCCTGTCACAGGTCACCAGACACGGAACCCTGTCACAGGTCATCAGACATGGAACTCACACACAGGTCATCAGACACGGAACCCTAGCATAGGTTGTCAGAAACGGAACCCACACACAGGTTGTCACACACAGAGCCCTGTCACAGGTCATCAGACACAGAACCTGTCACAGGTCATCAGACATGGAACTCACCCACAGGTCATCAGACATGGAACCCTATCATAGGTTGTCAGAAACGGAACCCACACACAGGTTGTCAGACACAAAGCCCTGTCACCGGTCATCAGTCACGGAACTCACACACAGGTCATCAGACATGGAACTCACACACAGGTCATCAGACACGGAAATCACACACAGGTTGTCAGAAACAGAACCCACACACAGGTTGTCAGACACAGAGCCCTGTTACAGGTCATCAGACATGGAACCCTGTCACAGGTCATCAGACATGGAACTCACACACAGGTCATCAGACACGGAACCCTAGCATAGGTTGTCAGAAACGGAACCCACACACAGGTTGTCAGACACAGAGCCCTGTCACAGGTCATCAGACACGGAACCTGTCACAGGTCATCAGACATGGAACTCACACACAGGTCATCAGACATGGAACCCTATCATAGGTTGTCAGAAACGGAACCCACACACAGGTTGTCAGACACAGATCCCTGTCACAGGTCACCAGACACGGAACCCTGTCACAGGTCATCAGACATGGAACTCACACACAGGTCATCAGACACGGAACCCTAGCATAGGTTGTCAGAAACAGAACCCACACACAGGTTGTCAGACACAGAGCCCTGTCACAGGTCATCAGACACAGAACCTGTCACAGGTCATCAGACATGGAACTCACCCACAGGTCATCAGACATGGAACCCTATCATAGGTTGTCAGAAACGGAACCCACACACAGGTTGTCAGACACAGAGCCCTGTCACAGGTCATCAGACACAGAACCCTGTCACAGGTCATCAGACACGGAACTCACACACAGGTCTTCAGACATGGAACCCTATCATAGATTGTCAGTAACGGAACCCACACACAGGTTGACAGACACAGAGCCCTGTCACAGGTCATCAGACACGGAACCCTGTCACTGGTCACCAGACATGGAACCCTGTCACAGGTCATCAGACACGGAACCCTGTCACAGGTCATCAGACACAGAACCCACACACATGTTGTGAGACACAGAGCCCTGTCACAGGTCATCAATCAATCAATCAATTTTTTTATATAGCGCCAAATCACAACAAACAGTTGCCCCAAGGTGCTTTATATTGTAAGGCAAGGCCATACAATAATTATGTAAAAGCCCAACGGTCAAAACGACCCCCTGTGAGCAAGCACTTGGCTACAGTGGGAAGGAAAAACTCCCTTTTAACAGGAAGAAACCTCCAGCAGAACCAGGCTCAGGGAGGGGCAGTCTTCTGCTGAGACTGGTTGGGGCTGAGGGAGAGAACCAGGAAAAAGACATGCTGTGGAGGGGAGCAGAGATCGATCACTAATGATTAAATGCAGAGTGGTGCATAAAGAGCAAAAAGAGAAAGAAACAGTGCATCATGGGAACCCCCCAGCAGTCTAAGTCTATAGCAGCATAACTAAGGGATGGTTCAGGGTCACCTGATCCAGCCCTAACTATAAGCTTTAGCAAAAAGGAAAGTTTTAAGCCTAATCTTAAAAGTAGAGAGGGTGTCTGTCTCCCTGATCTGAATTGGGAGCTGGTTCCACAGGAGAGGAGCCTGAAAGCTGAAGGCTCTGCCTCCCATTCTACTCTTACAAACCCTAGGAACTACAAGTAAGCCTGCAGTCTGAGAGCGAAGCGCTCTATTGGGGTGATATGGTACTACGAGGTCCCTAAGATAAGATGGGACCTGATTATTCAAAACCTTATAAGTAAGAAGAAGAATTTTAAATTCTATTCTAGAATTAACAGGAAGCCAATGAAGAGAGGCCAATATGGGTGAGATATGCTCTCTCCTTCTAGTCCCGGTCAGTACTCTAGCTGCAGCATTTTGAATTAACTGAAGGCTTTTTAGGGAACTTTTAGGACAACCTAATAATGAGTAATTTTTTCTCTAATAGTTAAAATTTTGTTAGCAAAGAAAGTCATGAAGTCATTACTAGTTAAAGTTAATGGAATACTCAGCTCAATAGAGCTCTGACTCTTTGTCAGCCTGGCTACAGTGCTGAAAAGAAACCTGGGGTTGTTCTTATTTTCTTCAATTAGTGATGAGTAGAAAGATGTCCTAGCTTTATGGAGGGCTTTTTTATAGAGCAACAGACTCTTTTTCCAGGCTAAGTGAAGATCTTCTAAATTAGTGAGACGCCATTTCCTCTCCAACTTACGGGTTATCTGCTTTAAGCTACGAGTTTGTGAGTTATACCACGGAGTCAGGCACTTCTGATTTAAAGCTCTCTTTTTTAGAGGAGCTACAGCATCCAAAGTTGTCTTCAATGAGGATGTAAAACTATTGACGAGATACTCTATCTCCCTTACAGAGTTTAGGTAGCTACTCTGCACTGTGTTGGTATATGGCATTAGAGAACATAAAGAAGGAATCATATCCTTAAACCTAGTTACAGCGCTTTCTGAAAGACTTCTAGTGTAATGAAACTTATTCCCCACTGCTGGGTAGTCCATCAGAGTAAATGTAAATGTTATTAAGAAATGATCAGACAGAAGGGAGTTTTCAGGGAATACTGTTAAGTCTTCTATTTCCATACCATAAGTCAGAACAAGATCTAAGATATGATTAAAGTGGTGGGTGGACTCATTTACTTTTTGAGCAAAGCCAATAGAGTCTAATAATAGATTAAATGCAGTGTTGAGGCTGTCATTCTCAGCATCTGTGTGGATGTTAAAATCGGCCACTATAATTATCTTATCTGAGCTAAGCACTAAGTCAGACAAAAGGTCTGAAAATTCACAGAGAAACTCACAGTAACGACCAGGTGGACGATAGATAATAACAAATAAAACTGGTTTTTGGGACTTCCAATTTGGATGGACAAGACTAAGAGTCAAGCTTTCAAATGAATTAAAGCTCTGTCTGGGTTTTTGATTAATTAATAAGCTGGAATGGAAGATTGCTGCTAATCCTCCGCCCCGGCCCGTGCTACGAGCATTCTGACAGTTAGTGTGACTCGGGGGTGTTGACTCATTTAAACTAACATATTCATCCTGCTGTAACCAGGTTTCTGTAAGGCAGAATAAATCAATATGTTGATCAATTATTATATCATTTACCAACAGGGACTTAGAAGAGAGAGACCTAATGTTTAATAGACCACATTTAACTGTTTTAGTCTGTGGTGCAGTTGAAGGTGTTATATTATTTTTTCTTTTTGAATTTTTATGCTTAAATAGATTTTTGCTGGTTATTGGTAGTCTGGGAGCAGGCACCGTCTCTACGGGGATGGGGTAATGAGGGGATGGCAGGGGGAGAGAAGCTGCAGAGAGGTGTGTAAGACTACAACTCTGCTTCCTGGTCCCAACCCTGGATAGTCACGGTTTGGAGGATTTAAGAAAATTGGCCAGATTTCTAGAAATGAGAGCTGCTCCATCCAAAGTGGGATGGATGCCGTCTCTCCTAACAAGACCAGGTTTTCCCCAGAAGCTTTGCCAATTATCTATGAAGCCCACCTCATTTTTGGACACCACTCAGACAGCCAGCAATTCAAGGAGAACATGCGGCTAAACATGTCACTCACGGTCTGATTGGGGAGGGGCCCAGAGAAAACTACAGAGTCCGACATTGTTTTTGCAAAGTTACACACCGATTTAATGTTAATTTTAGTGACCTCCGATTGGCGTAACCGGGTGTCATTACTGCCAACGTGAATTACAATCTTACCAAATTTACGCTTAGCCTTAGCCAGCAGTTTCAAATTTCCTTCAATGTCGCCTGCTCTGGCCCCCGGAAGACAATTGACTATGGTTGCTGGTGTCGCTAACTTCACATTTCGCAAAACAGAGTCGCCAATAACCAGAGTTTGATCCTCGGCGGGTGTGTCGTCGAGTGGGGAAAAATGGTTAGAGATGTGAACGGGTTGGCGGTGTACACGGGGCTTCTGTTTAGGGCTACGCTTCCTCCTCACAGTCACCCAGTCGGCCTGCTTTCCCGGCTGCTCGGGATCTGCCAGGGGGTAACTAACGGCGGCTAAGCTACCTTGGTCCGCACCGACTACAGGGGCCTGGCTAGCTGTAGAATTTTCCACGGTGCGGAGCCGAGTCTCCAATTCGCCCAGCCTGGCCTCCAAAGCTACGAATAAGCTACACTTATTACAAGTACCGTTACTGCTAAAGGAGGCCGAGGAATAACTAAACATTTCACACCCAGAGCAGAAAAGTGCGGGAGAGACAGGAGAAGCCGCCATGCTAAATCGGCTAAGAGCTAGTAGCTACGCTAAGCTAGCGGATTCCTAAAAACACGCAAAGTGAATAATGTGTAAATAATTTAGAGGTGATTCAGCAGAAGGAGTGCTTTAGTTAAGGCACGTAAAGATTACACTGGGAAACAAATCGTAATCTAGATAACTAGATCAATCTAACTGCGCAGATTAAACAGCTAACAGATACAGCAAAACACCGCTGTGCTCCGGAACAGGAAGTGATACAATACCGCAGTGAGAGCCAACCACCAGTAGAGGCAAGCAAGAGACACGGAATCAGACACGGAACCCTGTCACAGGTCATCAGACACGGAACCCTGTCACAGGTCATCAGACATGGAACTCACACACAGGTCATCAGACATGGAACCCTGTCACAGATTGTCAGAAACGGAACCCACACACAGGTTGCCAGACACAGAGCCCTGTCACTGGTCACCAGACATGGAACCCTGTCACAGGTCATCAGACACGGAACCCTGTCACAGGTCATCAGAAACGGAACCCACACACAGGTTGTCAGACATGGAACTCACACACAGGTCAACAGACAAGGAACCCTATCATAGGTTGTCAGAAACGGAACCCACACACAGGTTGTCAGACACAGAGCCCTGTCACAGGTCATCAGACACAGAACCCTGTCACAGGTCATCAGACACAGAACTCACACACAGGTCATCAGACACGGAACCCTATCATAGGTTGTCAGACACAGAGCTTTGTCATAGGTCATTTGACACGGAACCCTGTCACAGGTTGCCAGACACGGAACCCACACACAGGTTGTCAGACACAGAGCCCTGTCACAGGTCATCAGACATGGAACCCTGTCACAGGTTGTCAGAAACGGAACCCACACACAGGTTGTCAGACACAGAGCCTTGTCATAGGTTATTCGACACGGAACCATGTCACAGGTTGCCAGACACGGAACTCACACACAGGTTGTCAGATACGGAGTCCTATCACAGGTCATCAGACACTGAACTCTGTCGTAGGTTGTCAGACACGGAACCCACACACAGGTTGTCAGACACAGAGCCCTGCCATAGGTCATTAGACACAGAACCCTGTCACAGGTTGGCAGACATGGAACCCACACACAGGTTGTCAGACACGGAGCCCTGTCACAGGTCATCAGACACGGAACTCAAACACAGGTCATCAGACATGGAACCCTGTCACAGGTTGTCAGAAACGGAACCCACACAGAGGTTGTCAGACACAGAGCCCTGTCACAGGTCATCAGACACGGAACCCTGTCACAGGTCATCAGACATGGAACTCACACACAGGTCATCAGACACGGAACCCACACACAGGTTGTCAGACACAGAGCCCTGTCACAGGTCATCAGACACGGAACCCTGTCACAGGCAACAGACACGGAACTCACACACAGGTCATCAGACATGGAACCCTGTCACAGGTTGTCAGAAACGGAACCCACACACAGGTTGTCAGACACAGAGCCCTGTCACAGGTCACCAGACATGGAACCCTGTCACAGGTCATCAGACACAGAACCCTGTCACAGGTCATCAGACACGGAACCCTATCATAGGTTGTCAGACACGGAACCCAAACACAGGATGTCAGACACGGAACCCTATCATAGGTTGTCAGGAACGGAACCCACACACAGGTTGTCAGACACAGAGCCCTGTTACAGGTCATCAGACACGGAACCCTGTCACAGTTCATCAGACACGGAACTCACACACAGGTCATCAGACATGGAACCCACACACAGGTTGTCAGACACAGAGCCCTGTCACAGGTCACCAGACACGGAACCCTGTCACAGGTCATCAGACACGGAACCCACACACAGGTTGTCAGACACAGAGCCCTGTCACAGGTCATCAGACACGGAACTCACACACAGGTCATCAGACACGGAACTCACACACAGGTTGTCAGAAACAGAACCCACACACAGGTTGTCAGATACAGAGCCCTGTCACAGGTCATCTGACACGGAACCCTGTCACAGGTCATCAGACATTGAACTCACACACAGGTCATCAGACACGGAACCCTAGCATAGGTTGTCAGAAATGGAACCCACACACAGGTTGTCAGACACAGAGCCCTGTCACAGGTCATCAGACACAGAACCCTGTCACAGGTCATCAGACACGGAACTCACACACAGGTCATCAGACATGGAACCCTGTCACAGGTTGTCAGAAACGGAACCCACACACAGGTTGTGAGACACAGAGCCGTGTCACAGGTCATCAGACACGGAACTCACACACAGGTTATCAGACACGGAACCCTATCATAGGATGTCAGAAACGGAACCCACACACAGGTTGTCAGACACAGAGCCCTGTCACAGGTCACCAGACACGGAACCCTGTCACAGTTCATCAGACATGGAACTCACACACAGGTCAACAGACAAGGAACCCTATCATAGGTTGTCAGAAACGGAACCCACACACAGGTTGTCAGACACAGAGCCCTGTCACAGGTCATCAGACACGGAAGCCTGTCACAGGTCATCAGACACAGAACTCACACACAGGTCATCAGACACGGAACCCTGTCACAGGTTGCCAGACACGGAACCCACACACAGGTTGTCAGACACAGAGCCCTGTCACAGGTCATCAGACATGGAACCCTGTCACAGGTTGTCAGAAACGGAACCCACACACAGGTTGTCAGACACAGAGCCTTGTCATAGGTCATTTGACACGGAACCCTGTCACAGGTTGCCAGACACGGAACTCACACACAGGTTGTCAGACACGGAGCCCTGTCACAGATCATCAGACACTGAACTCTGTCGTAGGTTGTCAGACACGGAACCCACACACAGGTTGTCAGACACAGAGCCCTGCCATAGGTCATTAGACACAGAACCCTGTCACAGGTCATCAGACACAGACCCCTGTCCTAGGTCATCAGACATGGAATCCTATCCTAGTTCGTCAGACAAGGAACGCTGTCACAGTTGTCAGACACATAATCCTATCACAGGTCGTAAGACAAGGAACCCTGTCACAGTTGTCAGACACATAACCCTATCACTGGTCGTAACACAAGGAACCCTGTCATAGGTCGCCAGTCACAGAACCATCAGACAGGTCATCAGACATGGAAACCAGTCACAGGTCGTCATACACAGAACCCTTAGGCAGGTCATCAGACACGAACCCTCACGCAGGTCTTCAGACATGTAACACTCATGCAGGTTGTCAGACACGAAACTCTCTCACAGGTCGTCAGACACAGAACCCTGTCACAGGTCATTCATCAGACATAGAACCCTGTCACAGGTCGTGAGACAAGGAACCCTCAAACAGACTGTCAGACATGGAACCCTCACACAGGTTGTCAAACACGGAACCCAGTCACAGGTCGTCAGACATGGAAGCCTGTCACAGGTCGTCAGACACGGAACCCTGCCCCATGTCGTCAGACAAGGAACCCTGTCACAGGTCATCAGATACGGAAGCCTGTCACAGGTCGTCAGACACAGAACCCTGTCACAGGTCATTCATCAGACATAGAACCCTGTCACAGGTCGTGAGAGAAGGAACCCTCACACAGACTGTCAGACATGGAACTCTCACACAGGTTGTCAAACACGAAACCCTGTCACAGGTTGTCAGACAGGTAACCCATCACAAGTCGTCAGACAGATAACCCTATCACAAGTCGTCAGACATGGAATCCTGTCACATGTCATCAGACACGGAACCCTCACACAAGTCCTCAGACACAAAACCCTGTCACAGGCTGTCAGACATGGAACCCTCACACAGATTGTCAAAAACGGAACCCAGTCACAGGTCATCAGATACGGAAGCCTGTCACAGGTCGTCAGACACAGAACCCTGTCACAGGTCATTCATCAGACATAGAACCCTGGCCCATATGGCACAGATACGACACGAACAACAGGCAACGTACTAGAATGTACCTCACATATGCAGGAGACGGGGCGACAGGTGAGCATGATGAAACACACATGCAGGAAGAGAGGTGCAGATGACAGAACATACAAATACACATGCAAGAAGCGTGGAGCCAGGTGCAGACGATTGAACATGCACATACATATGCAAAAGCAGGAACACAGGCGCAGACGATGGAACACACACATACATAAACAAGAAGCAGGAAGACAGGCGCAGATGACGGAAAACACACATGCACATGCAAGAAGTGGGGAGCCAGGTGCAGACGATGGAACACATGCATACATAAGCAAGAAGTAGCAAGACAGCGGCAGACGATGCAACACACACACATACACATGCAAGAAGCAGGAAGACAGGCACAGATGACAGAACACACACATTCACACGCAAGAAGTGGGGAACGAGGTGTAGACAATGGAACACACATATACATAAGCAAGAAGTAGGAAGACAGGCGCAGACGACGGAACACACACATAAACATGCAAGAAGCAGGAAGACAGGCGCAGACGACAGAACACACACATACACACGCAAGAAGTGGAGAGCCAGGTGCAGATGACGGAACACACACATATATACGCAAGAAGCGGGAAAACAGGTGCAGACGATGGAACACACATATACATAAGCAAGAAGTAGGAAGACAGGCGCAGACGACGGAACACACACATAAACATGCAAGAAGCAGGAAGACAGGCGCAGACGACAGAACACACACATACACACGCAAGAAGTGGAGAGCCAGGTGCAGATGACGGAACACACACATATATACGCAAGAAGTGGGAAAACAGGTGCAGACGATGGAACACACACATTCACACGCAAGAAGTGGGGAACAAGGTGCAGACAATGGAACACACATATACATAAGCAAGAAGTAGGTGCAGACGACGGAACACACACACATACATACGCAAGAAGCAGGAAGACAGGCGCAGACGACGGAACACACACATACACATGCATGAAGCGGGGGCACAGGTGCAGACAACGGAATACATGCATACATACGCAAGAAGCAGGAAGACGGGCACAGAAAACGGAACACACACATACACATGTAAGAAGCGGGGAGCCAGGTGCAGACGATGGAACACACACACATATACGAGGGCTGTCCGTAAAGTATAGGTCCTTTTTATTTTTTTCAAAAACTATATGGATTTCATTCATATGTTTTTACGTCAGACATGCTTGAACCCTCGTGCGCATGCGTGAGTTTTTTCCACGCCTGTCGGTGACGTCATTCGCCTGTGAGCACTCCTTGTGGGAGGAGTCGTCCAGCCCTCGTCGGAATTCCTTTGTCTGAGAAGTTGCTGAGAGACTGGCGCTTTGTTTGATCAAAATTTTTTCTAAACCTGTGAGACACATCGAAGTGGACACGGTTCGAAAAATTAAGCTGGTCTTCAGTGAAAATTTTAACAGCTGATGAGAGATTTTGAGGTGATTCTGTCGCTTTAAGGACTTTTCACAGTGCGAGACGTCGCTCAGCGCTCTCAGGCAGCGTCATCAGCCTGTTTCAAGCTTAAAACCTCCACATTTCAGGCTCTATTGATCCAGGACGTCGTGAGAGAACAGAGAAGTTTCAGAAGAAGTCGGTTTCAGCATTTTATCCGGATATTCCACTGTTAAAGGAGATTTTTTTAATGAAAGACGTGCGGGCGGATTGCAGCGTCGGCTCGCAGCCGCCGCGACGCTCCGCCACAGGAAAAACACCTCTGTTGGAAGCCTTAAGGACAAGTTGGAACATCTCCAGCTGATAAACAATTTCTCATATACTCACTCCACTGAAAGCCATCAAAAGCCGCCTGGATTTTACAAATGGTTATCAACACGGAGGTGTTTTTCCTGTGCCGCCGCACCGCGTCGGCTGCGTCCCGACGCGCGGACCCGTCCGCACGTCTTTCATTAAAAAAATCTCCTTTAACAGTGGAATATCCGGATAAAATGCTGAAACCGACTTCTTCTGAAACTTCTCTGTTCTCTCACGACGTCCTGGATCAATAGAGCCTGAAATGTGGAGGTTTTCAGCTTGAAACAGGCTGATGACGCTGCCTGAGAGCGCTGAGCGACGTCTCGCACCGTGAAAAGTCCTTAAAGCGACAGAATCACCTCAAAATCTCTCATCAGCCGTTAAAATTTTCACTGAAAACCAGCTTAATTTTTCGAACCGTGTCCACTTCGATGTGTCTCACAGGTTTAGAAAAAAATTTGATCAAACGCGCCAGTCTCTCAGCAACTTCTCAGACAAAGGAATTCCGACGAGGGGATGGATGACTCCTCCCACAAGGAGTGCTCACAGGCTAATGACGTCACCGACAGGCGTGGAAAAACTCACGCATGGGCACAAGGGTTCAAGCATGTCTGACGTAAAAACATATGAATGAAATCCATATAGTTTTTGAAAAAAATAAAAAGGACCTATACTTTATGGACAGCCCTCGTATACGCAAGAAGCAGGAAGACAGGCGCAAGCGACGGAACACACACATTTGCATTCGGGGGAGGTGATGGTCTAGTGGCTAAGGTGTTGGGCTTGAGTCCAGAAGATCATGGGTTCAAATCCTCACCTGACTGGAAAATCACATAAGGGCCCTTGGGCAAGGTCTTTAATCCCCTATTGCTCCCGGTGTGTAGTGAGCGCCTTGTATGGCAGCACCCTGACATCGGGGTGAATGTGAGGCATAATTGGAAAGCGCTTTGAGCATTTGATTCAGATGGAAAAGCGCTATATAAATGCAGTCCATTTACCATTTTATTTTGCATGCAAGAAACAGGGAGCCAGGTGCAGACAATGGAACACACACACACATACATACGCAAGAAGCGGGAATTCAATCAGTGGATAGTGGAATCTTGCGGATGGCTTGAATTCAGCAGTCAAGGCTACACTGGATAAGGTTGCGCCTCCTCTTTTGAGGCCACACCTTCCCAAGGCACAGTCACCTTGGTTCAATGGTTAGTTGCGTGACCTTAGGCAGAAGGCTCGAGGTTTGGAACAGAAATGGCGTAGTTTTAAATTAGAGGTGTTCCACCTTGCAAGGCGTGATGCTGTCTTAGATTATAAGCATGCACTACTGGCTACAAAGCGTGCCTATTATTCTGATTTAATCAATAAAAACAAGCATAATTCAAAGTTTTTGTTTGAAACTGTAGCATTTCTCATTCATGGACAGCCATCTGTTATTCACTTTCCCTTTTCAGCACAGGACGTCTTGGACTATTTCGAGAAGAAAACTGAGGATATTAGGTTGAGCATATCTCAGCAAGCCTTGGTCCAATCACCACATCCTGTTATGGAGGTGGATGCTATCACTGAGGTGTTACCCAGATTTACAGATGTTGATGGTATCTCGCTAGGCGCACTGATGAAGCTTGTGATGTCTACAAAAGGCACAACCTGTTTATTTGATCCTATACCAACAAAACTGTTTAAGGATCTATGGCCCACTCTTGGACCAACTGTGCTGGAAATTATAAATCTCTCATTAACTTCTGGATCTGTTCCTAAATGTTTCAAATCTGCAGTGATTAAACCATTACTTAAGAAATCCAATCTCGACCCTAGTGTATTGAAGAATTATAGACCGATATCAAATCTATCATTTTTCTCTAAAATTCTGGAAAAAGTGGTGTCACAGCAGCTTGTAGACTATCTTACTGAGAATAATCTCTTTGAGCCACTGCAGTCTGCTTTTAGAAAATATCACTCCACAAAGACAGCTCTCACTAAAGTAGTGAATGACCTTTTGCGAGCAATGGACTCAGATACTGCTACAGTCTTGGTGCTGCTGGATCTTAGTGCTGCGTTTGATACTGTGGATCATCATATTTTACTCAATAGGCTGGAGAATCATTTTGGGATTACTGGAACTGCTCTTGCATGGTTGACGTCATACCTGTCCAGTCGTTTTTTTTTTTTTTTTTTGTCACTTAAATTTTTATTAACAAATTATTGCGACAACAGACAAATACAAATTCTAAAACATATAAATTGAACAGTAGGCTGCCTGATGAGTACATCATATTCTTAAAGTCTTGTAAGTTGGTGTTTTCAGGTGTCATTATTCTGGTCCAGTGTTATTGTTTAGAGATTTATAAAGGGTCCGTTTTCTTCACTTCCTGTCCAGTTGTTCTTCTTGTAGCCTCAGCACAGTGTGTCAGTTTTTCCATCAAAAAGATTTCTTCCACGGTTGTTATCCATTGATCTTTTGTTGGTGGCATGTCCTTTCCCCAGTTCCTAGTAATAGATTTCTTGCCTGCCACCAACAATATTTTGATCAAATACTCATCATCAGTGGCAACAGTCTTGTCTGAGAATTTACATAAAGCACTAAACAGGTATTAGGCACCTCATAACCCAATATCTGTTGCAGCTCCTTATACATCATTTCCCAAAATACACTTATCTTTGGACATTTCCAAAAAATGTGAGAATGATTCAATTAAAAGATCCACATCCTCGCCAACAATTCTGTCGTATGTGTAGCTGTTTACTTTTCATTTTTGGAGTAATAAAAAAACGGATCAGATTCTTCCATGCAAATTCTCTCCAGATTTGTGAATTAGTGGATGAGTGATGTATCTTCCACATTTTGTGCCAATCCTCATCTAAAATTTCCACATTAAGTTCTTCCTCCCATTTTATCTTAATATATTCAGTTGAATGGTTGTTGTTGGTATTCAGACCTCGATATAATGATAAAATTATTTTTATGTTACTCCCCTGATATGCTTTAGCTATGATCCAGATGATATCATTCAATTTCCTGGAATGATCCAACTTGATCTCCTTTTTATAATAGTCCCTCACTTGAAAATATCTAAAGAGTTCGTGTGAATCTAAGTCAAATTGTCTTCTAAGATTTTCAAAACTCACCAGCTCCCCTTTATTTTCTAACACAAACCAGGCTGTTATTCCCTTTTCTTTCCATTGTATAAACCTTTGATCATATTTTGCCGGGTTGAAATCGCTATCATATGCTACCCATTTTAATATTTTTACGTCATTCTGGATCTTATATTTTTTAGTAATTTAAACCACAGATCTAATGTGTGTATTGTGATTGGATCCATACTATTTTTAAGTTCTTTAAATAACTGGTTGTCACCAACCATATTTTGAATTGGAATCTGGTTTACTTCTTTTTCTATATCCTTCCATTTTGCTCTAAATTCAGACTTGCACCAACAATATATAGGTCTCAATTGAACAGCATTGAAGTATTCCCTCAATTTTGGAAGACCCATTCCCCCTTTTTCTTTAGGTAGCTGGAGAGTTTTATACCTGACTCTAGGTTTTTTGCCTCCCCGAACTGGCTCTGGGAAACATCTATTGGCAGGGATTGGAACACATATAAGAATCTAGGTAATCTATTTAGTTTAACTATATCTATGCTTGAATTTAAATCTAATGGTAAGGTGGACCATCTTGTTATATCTTTCTGTATTTCTTGTTTTAAAGTTTTATAATTTGCAGTATATAGCTCAGAAAAGTTTTTCATAATCATAATACCCAGATATTTGATTGTTTTCAAGTTCCAATTTAATTTATATGATTTCTGGATCGCTCTTGATAGGTGATAGTTGAGTGCTAGAATCTGAGTTTTAGATACATTGATTTTATATCATGAGAAATGTCCATACTGTTCTATTAGCTTCATCAGATTGGGGAACGCCGTGTCCGGCTGCCCGAGGTAAGCTATTATGTCATCGGCAAAAAGCCCAATTTTATGCTCTACATTCTTAACTGTGATACCTTTAATTTCTTTATTTTGTCGAACTGCTTGAGCCAAAGGTTCTATAAACATTGCAAAAAGAATCGGTGACAAACAGCATCCCTGTCTGGTTGATTTTTCTAACAGTATTTTATCAATCAAATTTCCATTAATTTTTATTCTAGCTGAGGGTTTTTGATACAGTGTTTTAATCAATTGTATAGATTTATTATTGAAACCAAATCGTTCTAATACTAAATAGAGGAATTTCCAATTAACACAATTGAATGCCTTTTCTGCGTCGATACTAATATTATCATGTGTTTGATGTCCTGATATGAACCCCGTTTGGTCCTCGTCTATTAATTCTGCTATAAATGTATTTATTCTTTTGGAGATGATGGATGTATGTATTTTATAATCGTTATTTACTATTGAGATCGGTCTGTAACTTTCACATCTATCTTTATCTTTACCTGGTTTTAAAATAATTGAAATAATTGCTTCTGCCCATGTTAGTGGTGTTTTATTTTCTTTAAGAGTCCAGTTAAAAGAAGTTTGGAGTACTGGTACCAACTCTTGCTTAAAGACTTTGTACCATTCTGCAGGGTAACCGTCGCTTCCTGGAGATTTATTATTTTTCAAGGAATTGATCTCTTGAATAATCTCCTTTTGTAATGTCTGCTGTTTGTCATTTTGTCTTAAACCAAGTGATGGTAAATCTAATTGTTCTAAAAAGTGTCTTACTTCCTCCTCGTTTGCTGCAGGTGGTTGTGTGTAGAATTTTTTATAGAACTCCTTAAATATCCTCTCTATGCCCTTCAGATCGTGTATTAGTCCATTGGTATGTGGGTCTCTGATTCTTTGTATGGTATTCACCGCTTGCTGTTTTTGAATACGTTTTGCTAAGAGTTTAGTCGCTCTGTGCCCAATCTCATAATAACTTTGCTTCAAATATATATTTTTCTTACCATATTTATCTAATAATAATTCAGTTATCTTCATTTTGATATCTCTGATTTGATTATGTATTTCTTGATTGTTCGTTTTTTGATATTGTTGCTCTAATTCTCTCAGCGTTAGTGAGTATTTTGAGTATGTTTCTCTTCTGATCTTTTTGAATAGTGTGGTTCTAGCTATTATCTTTCCTCGAACAACCGCCTTCAAAGCGTCCCATATAATGTGTGGTTCCACCTCCCCGTTGTTATTTTCCTCTATATATTGTTTGATGTCTTCTTTAAAATCTTCCACCAGTCTTTTGTTATTAAGTATTCCTACATTCATTCTCCAAATTGTCTCTCTTTTCCTGGCATTCAAATTTATTTTTAGAAATAAGGTATTATGATCCGATATGTCAGCACCCCCAATCCTACACTCTGTCACTCTATGTCTATCCCCCTTATTAATAAAAAAGTCATCTATTCTAGAATGGACATTGTGTGTTGCTGAATAATGTGTGAAATCCTTTTCCAAAGCATTGAGACTCCTCCATATGTCTATCATTCCCATTTCTTCTAAAGATATCTTTAGAAATTTTGATGTCTGTTTTTTTTTCCCCTTTAAGCTTGTTGTATCTAAGCTGTGATTCATGATTATGGTAAAATCCCCCCCACAGATTAAAGTACCTTCTGTTTCTGTGGCAGTAACATTAAACAGGGATTTAAAGAAGTGTGTACTACTTTCTGGAGGTGCGTAAACATTTATCAGCGTTACTGTGTAGGCCGCCAGAAGAGGAGGTACTGCTGGCCCAACACCAGATGGCGCCCTGCCTGAAGGCGGGCTTCAGGCACCAGAGGGCGCAGTCGCCCACCAGGGGCCTGGAGCTGACAGCTGTCACCAATCATCCATCATCACCACCTTCTATAAAAGTCTGGCAGTGACATCACATCCCTGCCAAGAAATCAGCTTACCCGACAGGTAACCTTCTCAGCCGTTTCTGTGCCGTACGCACGTATTGGATTCTAAACTCTTTGCAGTCGTAACCTTCTGTAACTGACAGCTTGGAGCTGGTTTGTGGGAATTTGGAGGAGTTGGCGATTCCACTCCTAAATTTCTTAAGTGTTACAGTAGGTACGGCACATACTTTGTTTTCCTGCTACCTGGGAGTGGAGGACTTTTCACTCAGGAAAGAACTGTGAGTTTGCTGACTGTTGCTGGGTGTTCCACACACCCACATAACCTGTTTGTGCTTCCTGCCAGCATTACCCGATCTGACAGCTGGAGGCAGTGGCCACCTGGGGACTCAGGACTTGGCGGCTCCGGTGTGTTGCAGGTCTCCGTTGGCAGTGGAAATTGTGTGGGGCCCGACTCTTCTCTGGACAGGCGTCTCCTATCTTCGAGGCTGCCCACACATCACCTGTTATTTAATTGACTGTTACCTAAAAGCAGCATCTGTATTCCGTTGTGCATATTTTCACAACATTAAATTGTTATATTTTGGCATTTTCATTGTCCGTTCATTTACGCCCCCTGTTGTGGGTCCGTGTCACTACACTTTCCCAACAGTTACAGGTTCATTCTCTAATTTTCCCTTCACTAATACATATCTTCCCTCTTTATCTTTGATTTACTTTTCACAGACAAATATAGTTGAGTTTGGGATTAGTGTTGCAACCCCCCTTCTACGTCCTTGTTTATATGTACTGTAATATGAATTCCTATATCCAATTTTTTTTCATTTTTTCATGTTCTGTCTGAGACAGATGAGTTTCTTACAAGAATATGACTTGTGGTTTCTCTTTTTTCAACTTTGTTATGACTAATCCCCTCTTTTTAGGTGTATTTAGACCATTTACATTTAAGGACAATATTTTCAGATCATTGCACACCATATTTCTTCACTTATTATGCTTATGTATTTCCTCAAGCAGCCCAAAAGTAACATGAACATGAACATTAACTCAAACAAAACTGAAAATAAAAATACCACATGGAACTTCCACTCAGGGGTTCTTCTTCATCCCCCAAGTCCCTGTTGGTGGGTGGATGGGAAATCCTCTCCTGTGAGGGCCCATCCCTAGACCCATAGCTCTTCAAGCCTAGTCTAGACAAGTCCAACATCAGTATGCCTCGCCCAGTCGGTAGTATCTTAAAATAAACCACAATATCTGAAGCCTTCTTGTATTATTTATGTCCATCTATGGGTCATATCTTATTTTCCTTGCTTCAATAGATTAAATGAGTTGAGTCAGTCAATGTTATTTGAAGTCTTATTAACTTTTTACAAATGGAAGATGTTAATTATCAGATCTCCTCTGATATTCCTGCAACTTCTCCTTCGCTCGTTGTGCTGCCGTCTCACTCGCTGCCATCCCGGATTCCTTTGAGTTGTCTCCTCCACTTGTCCAGCATCTCCACAATTAGTCCCTTTGCTCTCATATCCTGCGCTGCATCTCCTGTGCTGTCATAGCTCTTAACACCACTGTTCCAGTGAATTCTTATTTTGGTGAATGGGGTCTGAAAACGAATCCCCTTTTCTTTCAGTATTTTCTTGATGCCCAGATATGATTTGCATTTTTTGGACGATTTCAGTGGGGTAATCATGATAAAATTGAATTTTCTTGTTGCCCACCTGTATTCCCTTCTTCTGCCAGACCTTTTGCAGGATCATCTCCTTAGTCTCAAACTTGAGAAAATTAAGCACAACTTCTCTTGGAGCTCTGCCAGGACCAGTTTTTGATGTGGACACTCTGTGCGCTCGTTGTATATGTAGGTCGGTATCTTCGGGTAGTTCCAACTCTTTTTTTAAGAAGTTGGTCCAAGTAGACTGTAATGGAGCTTCCCTCTGTGTCCTCGGGCAGTCCGAAAAGCCGGACATTATTCCGTCGAGATCTTGTTTCAAGGTCCGTTAGTTTATCCTGCATCTGATGTGCCCGCTTTGTTAGCTTCGTTAGCAAGTTGCTAATCTCCGTGTTATGCTCCTCCAGCTCAGTTATGCAAGCTTGTGCCTCGGTTATGTTCGTCTTCTGCTCCTGTAGCTCTGTATGATTTTCTGTCAGCTTTCGCTCTGTCTTGTCTTAATGAAGTTATTTCTTGCTTCATCTCACCTTTGAGTTCCTCTTTGAATGTTATAAGCTCATTATGGAGCTCCTGTTTGAGGGACCGTATATCATTGCTGATGCCGGCGAGTCCAGCTTTCAGAGTTTCAGCGTGCTCCATTTTCTCCATTGTTTCACTCACTCGTTCACTCTCGTCGGAGCCGCCTTCTTTCAAAAACGGCTCTTGAATTTTCTTTGAGGTTTTAGCGCTTCCCCAGTTTTGAATACCACTCATCTCAAAATTTATGGAGGTTATATGTTGAATTAATCAGTTTGAGTGGATTAATTTTACCAACTTTGGCGAGCTATAAATCTATGCTACTAACCCGTCCGCCATCTTGGAACTCCCCCGTCCAGTCGTTCTTACTGTGTATTGTGTAATGGCACTTCCTCTGATCATTGGAACATGAAGTTTGGGGTTCCGCAGGGATCCGTTTTAGGCCCCTTGCTTTTTTTCCTTTATGTTGCACCCCTTGGGAATATACTGCGGCGCTTTGAGATTCCCTTTCATTGCTATACTGATGACACTCAATTGTACATGCCAATAACTGCTGGTAATCTCATTCACATAAAATCTTTGGAAGACTGCCTTGCATCAGTAATTAGTTGGATGTCTAGTAACTTCCTACTTTTAAATTCTGAGAAAACTGAAGTTATGGTTCTTGGTCCAGCGAGGTATCGGCATCAATTTGATCAGCTAGCACTTAGCTTAGGTTCGTGTGTTATACATCATACGGATAAAGTGAGGAACCTTGGAGTAATTTCTGATCCTACGTTGTCCTTTGATCTCCACATTAGAGACATTACGAGGACTGCTTTCTTCCATTTGTGAAATACAGCAAAGATGTTGTAGACGATATACTCATCTTTTCCCCGGATCCTGAGTCTCATGTCCAGCATGTCCGTCAGGTCCTACAGCGGTTGTTGGAGAACCGTCTGTTTGTGAAGGGCGAGAAGTGTGAGTTCCACCGCACCTCTTTGTCCTTCTTGGGGTTCATCATCACCTCTAACTCCGTCGCCCCTGATCCGGCCAAGGTTGCGGCGGTGAGAGATTGGCCCCAACCCACAAGCCGTAGGAAGCTGCAACAGTTCCTCGGCTTTGCTAATTTCTACAGGAGGTTTATTAAGGGCTACAGTCAGGTTGTTAGCCCCCTGACAGCCCTGACCTCACCAAAAGTCCCCTTCACCTGGTCGGATCGGTGCGAAGCCGCGTTCAAGGAGTTGAAACGGCGCTTCTCGTCTGCACCAGTTCTGGTGCAGCCCGACCCTAGCCGCCAGTTAGTGGTTGAAGTGGACGCCTCGGACTCAAGGATAGGAGCGGTGCTCTCCCAGAGCGGGAAGACTGATAAGGTCCTTCACCCGTGTGCCTATTTTTCCCGCAGGTTGACCCCGGCCGAACGGAACTATGACGTCGGCAATCGAGAACTCCTTGCGGTGAAAGAGGCCCTCGAAGAGTGGAGACATCTGTTGGAAGGAACAGCCGTGCCATTCACGGTTTTCACTGACCATCGGAACCTGGAGTACATCAGGACCGCCAAGCGGCTGAACCCCAGGCAAGCCCGCTGGTCACTGTTCTTTGGCCGTTTTGACTTCCGGATTACCTACCGTCCCGGGACCAGGAATCAGAGATCGGATGCATTGTCCCGGGTACACGAAGACGAAGTCAAAACGGAACCGTCGGATCCCCCGGATCCCATCATCCTGGAGTCCGCTATCGTGGCCGCCCTCACCTGGGACGTGGAGAAGACCGTCCGGGAGGCCCTGACCCGTGACCCGGACCCCGGCACCGGACCAAAGAACAGACTCTACGTCCCACCGGAAGCCAGAGCGGCAGTGCTGGACTTCTGTCACGGTTCTAGGCTCTCCTGTCACCCTGGGGTGCAAAGGACCGTGGCAGTCGTCCGGCAGCGCTTCTGGTGGGCGTCCCTGGAGGCCGACGTCCGGGACTACGTCCAGGCCTGTACCACCTGCGCCAGGGGCAAGGCCGACCACCGAAAGACCTCAGGGCTGCTACAGCCGCTGCCCGTGCCTCATCGCCCCTGGTCCCACATCGGCCTGGACTTTGTCACGGGTCTCCCGCCGTCCCAGGGAAACACCGTCGTCTTCACGATAGTGGACCGTTTCTCCAAGGCGGCCCACTTCGTGGCCCTCCCGAAGCTACCAACGGCCCAGGAGACAGCGGACCTCCTGGTCCACCACGTCGTCCGTCTGCATGGGATACCATCAGACATCGTCTCCGATCGCGGTCCCCAGTTCACCTCACACGTTTGGAGGAGCTTCTGCCGGGAACTGGGGGCCACGGTCAGCCTCTCGTCCGGGTATCACCCCCAGACCAACGGGCAAGCAGAGCGGGCCAACCAGGAACTGGAGCAGACACTACGCTGTGTGACAGCCGCGCACCCGACGGCCTGGAGTACCCACCTGGCCTGGATCGAGTACGCCCACAACAGTCAAGTGTCATCAGCCACGGCCTCTCCCGTTTGAGGTGTGCTTGGGGTATCAGCCCCCCTTGTTTCCGGTGGTTGAGGGAGAGGTCGGTGTGCCCTCGGTCCAGGCCCACCTACGGAAGTGCTGTCGGGTGTGGCGTGCCGCCCGCTCTGCTTTATTGAAGGCCCGGATGAGGGCGAAGAAACATGCAGACCGGCGGCGGGCCCCGGCCCACAAGTATCGTCCTGGGCAGGACGTGTGGTTGTCCACCAAGGACATTCCCCTTCAAGTGGACTCCCCAAAGCTCCAAGAACGATACATCGGTCCCTTCAAAATTCTCAAAGTCATCAATCCCGCCGCAGTGAGGCTCCGGCTTCCGGCCTCGCTGCGGATTCATCCAGTATTTCATGTCTCCCGGATAAAGCCCCATCACACCTCACCCCTCTGCACCCCGGGTCCGGCACCACCTCCTGCCCGGATCATCGACGGGGAACCGGCTTGGACCGTGCGCCGGCTCCTCGACGTCCGTCGAATGGGCCGGGGTTTTCAGTACCTGGTGGACTGGGAGGGGTACGGCCCCGAAGAACGCTCCTGGGTGAAGAAGGGCTTCATCCTGGACCCGGCCCTCCTGGCCGACTTCTACCGTCGCCATCCGGACAAGCCCGGTCGTGCGCCAGGAGGCGCCCGTTGAGGGGGGGGTCCTGTTGTGTGGGCCGCTGAAGAGGAGGTACTGCTGGCCCACCACCACCAGAGGGCGCCCTGCCTGGAGTGCGGGCTCCAGGCACCAGAGGGCGCTGCCGCCTTACGAGAGCAGCCAGGGTGACAGCTGTCACCCATCAGTGGACACAGCTGACTCCACTCAGCACGGAGGTATATCACCAGGACGGCGTCTCCACCTCAGTGCCGAGATATCGCCTTAAGATAGAGGTAACAATTCTCTGCTATATTATATTGCCTTTCTGAGCATTGCAGGACAGCTGTCTACTCAAAGATAAGTACTCACCTTCCTGCAGTATTGTGACGTGAGGTGGAAACGGCTTCTCCCCTCTCTGTGTTACTGGGTGCAGCCGCATCCACACCTGTGTGTTTGTTCTCTTGCCAGCAGTACCGGATCCGACGAGCGGAGGCAGTGGCCACCTGGGAATTCGGGACTTGGCGGTTCCAGTACTTCCAGGGTTCGGTGGCAGAGGAAATCTGGGTGGTTCCGGTTCGACTTGGACGGACGTCTCCTACCTTCGAGCCTGCCCACACGACACCAGTGGAATTCGGTTTAACCCCAAATTGTCAATTGTTGTATTGGTTGTGCACGTTCCACAACAGTAAAACCTTGTTATTTACCTTCTCCATTGTCCGTTCATTTGCGCCCCCTGTTGTGGGTCCGTGTTCCTACACTTTCACAACAAAAGATTCGTCCCATGCTGTCCACATTACGCCCGTTTTGGCGTCCCTGCACTGGCTTCCTGTTCCTGCAAGATTGGATTTTAAAGTACTGTTATTAGTTTATAAAACTGTTCATGGACTTGCACCTCCCTATTTGGCTGACCTGGTAAGCCCCTATGTACCAGTTCGGGCCCTGCGTTCTCACGGTGCAGGACTTCTGTGTGTTCCCAGGGTGAAAAAAATGTCTGCCGGTCACAGAGCTTTCTCCTACCGAGCCCCAGCTCTGTGGAATGATCTCCCTGCACACATTCGGCAGTCGGCTACTGTGGAGACTTTTAAGTCACGTTTAAAAATTAATTTGTTTTCCCTGTTTTATCATTAGTGTTATGATGTGTTTTTATTCTTGTATTCTTTTATGGCTGTCTTTCTTTTATGGTCGTCTTTTTATTGTGTTTTAAATTTTTAATTGTTTTTTTATGTTGTGTGAAGCGCCTTGAGACGATTTCATCGTGAATTGGTGCTATATCAATTAATAAATTTGATTTGAAGCCAGACGGAGACGACGGAACACACACATACATATGCAAGAAGCGGAGAGCCAGGTGCAGATGATGGAACACACACATACATACGCAAGAAGCAGGAAGACAGGCACAGACGATGGAACACACACATACATACTCAAGAAGTGGAAAGATAGTTGCAGATGACGGAACACACACATTCACATGCAAGAAGCGGGGAGACAGTGCAGACGTTGGAACACACACATACATACGCAAGAAGCAGGAAGACAGGCGCAGACGACGGAACACACATACATACACAAGAAGCAGGAAGACAGGAGCAGAAAACAGAACACACACATACACATGCAAGAAGCAGGAAGACAGGAGCAGAAAACGGAACACACACATACACATGCAAGAAGCGGGGAGACAGGTGCAGACGTTGGAACACACACATACATACGCAAGAAGCAGGAAGACAGGTGCAGACAACGGAACACACACATACATACACAAGAAGCAGGAAGACAGGAGCAGAAAACGGAACACACACATACACATGCAAGAAGCGGGGAGCCAGGTGCAGACAATGAAACACACATACATACGCAAAAAGCAGGAAGACAGGCACAGACGACGGAACACACACATACTCATGCAAGAAGCGGAGAGACAGGTGCAGACGTTGGAACACACACATACATACGCAAGAAGCAGGAAGACAGGCGCAGACGACGGAACACACACATACATACGCAAGAAGCAGGAAGACAGGCGCAGACGACGGAACACACACATACATACACAAGAAGCAGGAAGACAGGAGCAGAAAATGGAACACACACATACACATGCAAGAATCTGGGAGCCAGGAGGCAGACACAAGCTCTCTCATATATACAAACAGACACAGACAAAGACTGCACACATACCAGATACAGAACTAACCTGGGGAACAAGCATGAACAGATAACGACTGGGAGACAAATACCCATGGCACACAAAAAGACAGAACACCAAACGACAATGGAACACACACATACATATGCAAGAAGCAGGAAGACAGGCGCAGACGACGGAACACACACATACACTTGCAAGAAGCGTGGAGCCAGGTGCAGACAATGGAACACACACATACATATGCAAGAAGCAGGAAGACAGGCGCAGACGATGGAACACACAGAAACATATGCAAAAAGCAGGAAGACAGGCGCAGACAACGGAACACATATACACACACAAGAAGCGGGGAGCCAGGTGGAGATGACGGAACACACACATACATATGCAAGAAGCAGGATGACAGGTGCAAACGACTGAACACACACATACACATGCAAGAAGTGGGGAGCCAGGAGGCAGACACAAGCTCTTTCATATACGCAAACAGACACAGCCCAGGATCGCCCACATACCAGATACAGAACTAACCTGGGGAACAAGCATAAACAGATAAGGACACAGAGACAAATACCCACGGCACACAGAAAGACAGAACGCAACACGAATGACAGAACAGATATGAAACACGGCACAAAAACAAATAAAAACCTACGATCAGACAGTCCCACAATAAAATAGTATGGTCCTGATTGGTAAGTAAAACTTACAAAAGTTACATTTTATTTTGTGTTATGGGAAGTTAGACAGATCTGGGTCCTCAACAAACCTGGCTCCCCCAGGGTCACAGTAACTGAAAAGGCAGTCCTCCCATGTTGTGTGCACCTGGCCTAAACATGTTAGTTCATGTTTAGGCCAGGTGCGAACAAGGTCAAACTTGAAATACGTAAAAGCAGGACCTTGGGTTGGCAGCTGACTGGTGAAACATTTTGCCTGTTGTAATGCCTTATCATATGATAACAAGGTAGCAGTTACAAATTGTTCTTTTCTGAGCAGATAAAAAAGCCTAAACAAGAACAAAGTGTCTCATTGTGTATACAGATTTTTAGCAAGAACATACTCAGCGAAACCTGACCTTATATAACCCCATTGGGAATGCATGCCTGAAACTTATAGTTTTAATAGAAAAATGGCAAAATAGCAAAAATTAGTCCAAGGAAGTCATTAACACTCTGTTACCGATGCAGAGTTAAAATGAGGGGAAAATGTTAATAACATTAACTCTGTTACCGATTCACGGAATTACAAGGGGGGGGGGAGGATGTTCATAACGTTAACTCTGTTACCAATAAACAGAGTTAAAAAGAGTGGAAAACATAAATAACATTTACTCTGTTACCAATAAACAGAGTTATAATGAGGGGAAAACATTAACAATGCTAACTCTGTTACCGATACACAGAGTTAAAATGAGGAGAAACTGTTAATTCTGTTACCAATACACAGAGTTATAGTGAGGGGAAAACGTTTACAACATTAACTCTGTTACCGATACACAGAATAAATGAGGGGAAAACGTTAACAACGTTAACTCTGTTACTGACACACAAAGTTATAATGAGGGGAAAACGTTAACTTTAACTCTGTTACCGATACACAGTTATAATGAGGGGACAACATTAATAACGTTTACTTTGGTACTGATACACATAGTTCTAATGAGGGGAAACCGTTGACGTTAACTCTGTTACTGATACACAGAGTTATAGTGAGGGGAAAACATTCACAACATTAACTTGTTACCGATACACAGAGTAAATGAGGGGAAAACGTTAATCGCATTACGTCTGTTACCCATAAACAGAGTTATAATGAGGGGAAAATGTTAATAATGTTAACTCTGTTACCAATACACAGAGTTATAATGAGGGGAAGATTTTAATAACTTTAACTCTGTTACCAATAAACAGAGATATAATGAGGGGATAACTTGAATAACGTTAATTCTGTTACCAATGCACAGAATTATAATGAGGATAAAACGTTAATAATGTTAACTCTGTTACCTATACACAGAGTCAGAATGAGGGGAAAACGTTAATAACTTTAACTCTGTTACTGATACACAGAGTTATAATGAGGGGAAAACATCAATAATCAATCAATCAATCAATCAATTTTTTTTATATAGCGCCAAATCACAACAAACAGTTGCCCCAAGGCACTTTATATTGTAAGGCAAGGCCATACAATAATTATGTAAAACCCCAACGGTCAAAACGACCCCCCTGTGAGCAAGCACTTGGCTACAGTGGGAAGGAAAAACTCCCTTTTAACAGGAAGAAACCTCCAGCAGAACCAGGCTCAGGGAGGGGCAGTCTTCTGCTGGGACTGGTTGGGGCTGAGGGAGAGAACCAGGAAAAAGACATGCTGTGGAGGGGAGCAGAGATCGATCACTAATGATTAAATGCAGAGTGGTGCATACAGAGCAAAAAGAGAAAGAAACAGTGCATCATGGGAACCCCCCAGCAGTCTACGTCTATAGCAGCATAACTAAGGGATGGTTCAGGGTCACCTGATCCAGCCCTAACTATAAGCTTTAGCAAAAAGGAAAGTTTTAAGCCTAATCTTAAAAGTAGAGAGGGTGTCTGTCTCCCTGATCTGAATTGGGAGCTGGTTCCACAGGAGAGGAGCCTGAAAGCTGAAGGCTCTGCCTCCCATTCTACTCTTACAAACCCTAGGAACTACAAGTAAGCCTGCAGTCTGAGAGCGAAGCGCTCTATTGGGGTGATATGGTACTACGAGGTCCCTAAGATAAGATGGGACCTGATTATTCAAAACCTTATAAGTAAGAAGAAGAATTTTAAATTCTATTCTAGAATTAACAGGAAGCCAATGAAGAGAGGCCAATATAGGTGAGATATGCTCTCTCCTTCTAGTCCCCGTCAGTACTCTAGCTGCAGCATTTTGAATTAACTGAAGGCTTTTTAGGGAACTTTTAGGACAACCTGATAATAATGAATTACAATAGTCCAGCCTAGAGGAAATAAATGCATGAATTAGTTTTTCAGCATCACTCTGAGACAAGACCTTTCTGATTTTAGAGATATTGCGTAAATGCAAAAAAGCAGTCCTACATATTTGTTTAATATGCGCTTTGAATGACATATCCTGATCAAAAATGACTCCAAGATTTCTCACAGTATTACTAGAGGTCAGGGTAATGCCATCCAGAGTAAGGATCTGGTTAGACACCATGTTTCTAAGATTTGTGGGGCCAAGTACAATAACTTCAGTTTTATCTGAGTTTAAAAGCAGGAAATTAGAGGTCATCCATGTCTTTATGTCTGTAAGACAATCCTGCAGTTTAGCTAATTGGTGTGTGTCCTCTGGCTTCATGGATAGATAAAGCTGGGTATCATCTGCGTAACAATGAAAATTTAAGCAATACCGTCTAATAATACTGCCTAAGGGAAGCATATATAAAGTGAATAAAATTGGTCCTAGCACAGAACCTTGTGGAACTCCATAATTAACTTTAGTCTGTGAAGAAGATTCCCCATTTACATGAACAAATTGTAATCTATTAGACAAATATGATTCAAACCACCGCAGCGCAGTGCCTTTAATACCTATGGCATGCTCTAATCTCTGTAATAAAATTTTATGGTCAACAGTATCAAAAGCAGCACTGAGGTCTAACAGAACAAGCACAGAGATGAGTCCACTGTCCAAGGCCATAAGAAGATCATTTGTAACCTTCACTAATGCTGTTTCTGTACTATGATGAATTCTAAAACCTGACTGAAACTCTTCAAATAGACCATTCCTCTGCAGATGATCAGTTAGCTGTTTTACAACTACCCTTTCAAGAATTTTTGAGAGAAAAGGAAGGTTGGAGATTGGCCTATAATTAGCTAAGATAGCTGGGTCAAGTGATGGCTTTTTAAGTAATGGTTTAATTACTGCCACCTTAAAAGCCTGTGGTACATAGCCAACTAACAAAGATAGATTGATCATATTTAAGATCGAAGCATTAAATAATGGTAGGGCTTCCTTGAGCAGCCTGGTAGGAATGGGGTCTAATAAACATGTTGATGGTTTGGATGAAGTAACTAATGAAAATAACTCAGACAGAACAATCGGAGAGAAAGAGTCTAACCAAATACCGGCATCACTGAAAGCAGCCAAAGATAACGATACGTCTTTGGGATGGTTATGAGTAATTTTTTCTCTAATAGTTAAAATTTTGTTAGCAAAGAAAGTCATGAAGTCATTACTAGTTAAAGTTAATGGAATACTCAGCTCAATAGAGCTCTGACTCTTTGTCAGCCTGGCTACAGTGCTGAAAAGAAACCTGGGGTTGTTCTTATTTTCTTCAATTAGTGATGAGTAGAAAGATGTCCTAGCTTTACGGAGGGCTTTTTTATAGAGCAACAGACTCTTTTTCCAGGCTAAGTGAAGATCTTCTAAATTAGTGAGACGCCATTTCCTCTCCAACTTACGGGTTATCTGCTTTAAGCTACGAGTTTGTGAGTTATACCACGGAGTCAGACACTTCTGATTTAAAGCTCTCTTTTTCAGAGGAGCTACAGCATCCAAAGTTGTCTTCAATGAGGATGTAAAACTATTGACGAGATACTCTATCTCCCTTACAGAGTTTAGGTAGCTACTCTGCACTGTGTTGTTATATGGCATTAGAGAACATAAAGAAGGAATCATATCCTTAAACCTAGTTACAGCGCTTTCTGAAAGACTTCTAGTGTAATGAAACTTATTCCCTACTGCTGGGTAGTCCATCAGAGTAAATGTAATGTTATTAAGAAATGATCAGACAGAAGGGAGTTTTCAGGGAATACTGTTAAGTCTTCTATTTCCATACCATAAGTCAGAACAAGATCTAAGATATGATTCAAGTGGTGGGTGGACTCATTTACTTTTTGAGCAAAGCCAATAGAGTCTAATAATAGATTAAATGCAGTGTTGAGGCTGTCATTCTCAGCATCTGTGTGGATGTTAAAATCGCCCACTATAATTATCTTATCTGAGCTAAGCACTAAGTCAGACAAAAGGTCTGAAAATTCACAGAGAAACTCACAGTAACGACCAGGTGGACGATAGATAATAACAAATAAAACTGGTTTTTGGGACTTCCAATTTGGATGGACAAGACTAAGAGACAAGCTTTCAAATGAATTAAAGCTCTGTCTGGGTTTTTGATTAATTAATAAGCTGGAATGGAAGATTGCTGCTAATCCTCCGCCCCGGCCCATGCTACGAGCATTCTGACAGTTAGTGTGACTCGGGGGTGTTGACTCATTTAAACTAACATATTCATCCTGCTGTAACCAGGTTTCTGTTAGGCAGAATAAATCAATATGTTGATCAATTATTATATCATTTACCAACAGGGACTTAGAAGAGAGAGACCTAATGTTTAATAGACCACATTTAACTGTTTTAGTCTGTGGTGCAGTTGAAGGTGCTATATTATTTTTTTTTTTTGAATTTTTATGATTAAATAGATTTTTGCTGGTTATTGGTGGTCTGGGAGCAGGCACCGTCTCTACGGGGATGGGGTAATGAGGGGATGGCAGGGGGAGAGAAGCTGCAGAGAGGTGTGTAAGACTACAACTCTGCTTCCTGGTCCCAACCCTGGATAGTCACGGTTTGGAGGATTTAAGAAAATTGGCCAGATTTCTAGAAATGAGAGCTGCTCCATCCAAAGTGGGATGGATGCCGTCTCTCCTAACAAGACCAGGTTTTCCCCAGAAGCTTTGCCAATTATCTATGAAGCCCACCTCATTTTTTGGACACCACTCAGACAGCCAGCAATTCAAGGAGAACATGCGGCTAAACATGTCACTCCCGGTCCGATTGGGGAGGGGCCCAGAGAAAACTACAGAGTCCGACATTGTTTTTGCAAAGTTACACACCGATTTAATGTTAATTTTAGTGACCTCCGATTGGCGTAACCGGGTGTCATTACTGCCGACGTGAATTACAATCTTACCAAATTTACGCTTAGCCTTAGCCAGCAGTTTCAAATTTCCTTCAATGTCGCCTGCTCTGGCCCCCGGAAGACAATTGACTATGGTTGCTGGTGTCGCTAACTTCACATTTCTCAAAACAGAGTCGCCAATAACCAGAGTTTGATCCTCGGCGGGTGTGTCGCCGAGTGGGGAAAAACGGTTAGAGATGTGAACGGGTTGACGGTGTACACGGGGCTTCTGTTTAGGGCTACGCTTCCTCCTCACAGTCACCCAGTCAGCCTGCTTTCCCGACTGCTCGGGATCTGCCAGGGGGGAACTAACGGCGGTTAAGCTACCTTGGTCTGCACCGACTACAGGGGCCTGGCTAACTGTAGAATTTTCCACGGTGCGGAGCCGAGTCTCCAATTCGCCCAGCCTGGCCTCCAAAGCTACGAATAAGCTACACTTATTACAAGTACCGTTACTGCTAAAGGAGGCCGAGGAATAACTAAACATTTCACACCCAGAGCAGAAAAGTGCGGGAGAGACAGGAGAAGCCGCCATGCTAAATCGGCTAAGAGCTAGTAGCTACGCTAAGCTAGCGGATTCCTAAAAACACGCAAAGTGAATAATGTGTAAATAATTTATAGGTGATTCAGCAGAAGGAGTGCTTTAGTTAAGGCACGTAAAGATTACACTGGGAAACAAATCGTAATCTAGATAACTAGATCAATCTAACTGCGCAGAGTAAACAGCTAACAGATACAGAAAAACACCGCTGTGCTCCGGAACAGGAAGTGATACAATACCGCAGTGAGAGCCAACCACCAGTAGAGGCCTAAACAGGCGCCTCTCAGCTGAACGCCAGAGAAAGGCAGCCGCCTTTCTAAGTCTGTTACCCATAAACAGAGTTATAATGAGGGGAAAACATTAATAATGTTAACTCTGTTACCGATACACAGAGTTATAATGAGGGGAAAACATTAATCACATTAAGTCTGTTACCCATAAACAGAGTTATAATGAGGGGAAAACATTAATAATGTTAACTCTGTTACCGATACACAGAGTTATAATGAGAGGAAAACATTAATAATGTTAACTCTGTTACTGATACACAGAGTTATAATGAGGGGAAAACATTAATAATGTTAACTCTGTTACCGATACACAGAGTTATAATGAGAGGAAAACATTAATAATGTTAACTCTGTTACTGATACACAGAGTTATAATGAGGGGAAAACATTAATAATGTTAACTCTGTTACTGATACACAGAGTTATAATGAGGGGAAAACATTAATAATGTTAACTCTGTTACTGATACACAGAGTTATAATGAGGGGAAAACATTAATAATGTTAACTCTGTTACTGATACACAGAGTTATAATGAGGGGAAAACATTAATAATGTTAACTCTGTTACTGATACACAGAGTTATAATGAGGGGAAAACATTAATAATGTTAACTCTGTTACTGATACACAGAGTTATAATGAGGGGAAAACATTAATAATGTTAACTCTGTTACCGATACACAGAGTTATAATGAGGGGAAAACATTAATCACATTAAGTCTGTTACCCATAAACAGAGTTATAATGAGGGGAAAACATTAATAATGTTAACTCTGTTACCGATACACAGTTATAATGAGGGGAAAACATTAATCACATTAAGTCTGTTACCCATAAACAGAGTTATAATGAGGGGAAAACATTAATAATGTTAACTCTGTTACTGATACACAGAGTTATAATGAGGGGAAAACATTAATAATGTTAACTCTGTTACTGATACACAGAGTTATAATGAGGGGAAAACATTAATAATGTTAACTCTGTTACCGATACACAGAGTTATAATGAGAGGAAAACATTAATAATGTTAACTCTGTTACTGATACACAGAGTTATAATGAGGGGAAAACATTAATAATGTTAACTCTGTTACTGATACACAGAGTTATAATGAGGGGAAAACATTAATAATGTTAACTCTGTTACTGATACACAGAGTTATAATGAGGGGAAAACATTAATAATGTTAACTCTGTTACTGATACACAGAGTTATAATGAGGGGAAAACATTAATAATGTTAACTCTGTTACTGATACACAGAGTTATAATGAGGGGAAAACATTAATCACATTAAGTCTGTTACCCATAAACAGAGTTATAATGAGGGGAAAACATTAATAATGTTAACTCTGTTACTGATACACAGAGTTATAATGAGGGGAAAACATTAATAATGTTAACTCTGTTACCGATACACAGAGTTATAATGAGGGGAAAACATTAATCACATTAAGTCTGTTACCCATAAACAGAGTTATAATGAGGGGAAAACATTAATAATGTTAACTCTGTTACTGATACACAGAGTTATAATGAGGGGAAAACATTAATAATGTTAACTCTGTTACTGATACACAGAGTTATAATGAGGGGAAAACATTAATCACATTAAGTCTGTTACCCATAAACAGAGTTATAATGAGGGGAAAACATTAATAATGTTAACTCTGTTACCGATACACAGAGTTATAATGAGGGGAAAACATTAATCACATTAAGTCTGTTACCCATAAACAGAGTTATAATGAGGGGAAAACATGAATAATGTTAACTCTGTTACCAATACACAGAGTTATAATGAGGGGAAAACATTAATCACATTAAGTCTGTTACCCATAAACAGAGTTATAATGAGGGGAAAACATTAATAATGTTAACTCTGTTACTGATACACAGAGTTATAATGAGGGGAAAACATTAATAATGTTAACTCTGTTACTGATACACAGAGTTATAATGAGGGGAAAACATTAATAATGTTAACTCTGTTACTGATACACAGAGTTATAATGAGGGGAAAACATTATAATGTTAACTCTGTTACTGATACACAGAGTTATAATGAGGGGAAAACATTAATAATGTTAACTCTGTTACTGATACACAGAGTTATAATGAGGGGGAAAACATTAATAATGTTAACTCTGTTACTGATACACAGAGTTATAATGAGGGGAAAACATTAATAATGTTAACTCTGTTACTGATACACAGAGTTATAATGAGGGGAAAACATTAATAATGTTAACTCTGTTACCGATACACAGAGTTATAATGAGGGGAAAACATTAATCACATTAAGTCTGTTACCCATAAACAGAGTTATAATGAGGGGAAAACATTAATAATGTTAACTCTGTTACCGATACACAGTTATAATGAGAGGAAAACATTAATAATGTTAACTCTGTTACTGATACACAGAGTTATAATGAGGGGAAAACATTAATAATGTTAACTCTGTTACTGATACACAGAGTTATAATGAGGGGAAAACATTAATAATGTTAACTCTGTTACTGATACACAGAGTTATAATGAGGGGAAAACATTAATAATGTTAACTCTGTTACTGATACACAGAGTTATAATGAGGGGAAAACATTAATAATGTTAACTCTGTTACTGATACACAGAGTTATAATGAGAGGAAAACATTAATAATGTTAACTCTGTTACTGATACACAGAGTTATAATGAGGGGAAAACATTAATAATGTTAACTCTGTTACCGATACACAGAGTTATAATGAGGGGAAAACATTAATAATGTTAACTCTGTTACTGATACACAGAGTTATAATGAGGGGAAAACATTAATAATGTTAACTCTGTTACTGATACACAGAGTTATAATGAGGGGAAAACATTAATAATGTTTAACTCTGTTACTGATACACAGAGTTATAATGAGGGGAAAACATTAATAATGTTAACTCTGTTACTGATACACAGAGTTATAATGAGGGGAAAACATTAATCACATTAAGTCTGTTACCCATAAACAGAGTTATAATGAGGGGAAAACATTAATAATGTTAACTATGTTACTGATACACAGAGTTATAATGAGGGGAAAACATTAATAATGTTAACTCTGTTACTGATACACAGAGTTATAATGAGGGGAAAACATTAATAATGTTAACTCTGTTACCGATACACAGAGTTATAATGAGGGGAAAACATTAATAATGTTAACTCTGTTACTGATACACAGAGTTATAATGAGGGGAAAACATTAATAATGTTAACTCTGTTACTGATACACAGAGTTATAATGAGGGGAAAACATTAATAATGTTAACTCTGTTACTGATACACAGAGTTATAATGAGGGGAAAACATTAATAATGTTAACTCTGTTACTGATACACAGAGTTATAATGAGGGGAAAACATTAATAATGTTAACTCTGTTACCGATACACAGAGTTATAATGAGGGGAAAACATTAATCACATTAAGTCTGTTACCCATAAACAGAGTTATAATGAGGGGAAAACATTAATAATGTTAACTCTGTTACCGATACACAGAGTTATAATGAGGGGAAAACATTAATCACATTAAGTCTGTTACCCATAAACAGAGTTATAATGAGGGGAAAACATTAATAATGTTAACTCTGTTACTGATACACAGAGTTATAATGAGGGGGAAAACATTAATAATGTTAACTCTGTTACCGATACACAGAGTTATAATGAGGGGAAAACATTAATCACATTAAGTCTGTTACCCATAAACAGAGTTATAATGAGGGGAAAACATTAATAATGTTAACTCTGTTACTGATACACAGAGTTATAATGAGGGGAAAACATTAATAATGTTAACTCTGTTACTGATACACAGAGTTATAATGAGGGGAAAACATTAATCACATTAAGTCTGTTACCCATAAACAGAGTTATAATGAGGGGAAAACATTAATAATGTTAACTCTGTTACCGATACACAGAGTTATAATGAGGGGAAAACATTAATCACATTAAGTCTGTTACCCATAAACAGAGTTATAATGAGGGGAAAACATTAATAATGTTAACTCTGTTACCGATACACAGAGTTATAATGAGGGGAAAACATTAATCACATTAAGTCTGTTACCCATAAACAGAGTTATAATGAGGGGAAAACATTAATAATGTTAACTCTGTTACTGATACACAGAGTTATAATGAGGGGAAAACATTAATAATGTTAACTCTGTTACTGATACACAGAGTTATAATGAGGGGAAAACATTAATAATGTTAACTCTGTTACTGATACACAGAGTTATAATGAGGGGAAAACATTAATAATGTTAACTCTGTTACTGATACACAGAGTTATAATGAGGGGAAAACATTAATAATGTTAACTCTGTTACTGATACACAGAGTTATAATGAGGGGAAAACATTAATAATGTTAACTCTGTTACTGATACACAGAGTTATAATGAGGGGAAGACATTAATAATGTTAACTCTGTTACTGATACACAGAGTTATAATGAGGGGAAAACATTAATAATGTTAACTCTGTTACTGATACACAGAGTTATAATGAGGGGAAGACATTAATAATGTTAACTCTGTTACTGATACACAGAGTTATAATGAGGGGAAAACATTAATAATGTTAACTCTGTTACTGATACACAGAGTTATAATGAGGGGAAGACATTAATAATGTTAACTCTGTTACTGATACACAGAGTTATAATGAGGGGAAAACATTAATAATGTTAACTCTGTTACTGATACACAGAGTTATAATGAGGGGAAAACATTAATCATGTTAACTCTGTTACTGATACACAGAGTTATAATGAGGGGAAAACATTAATCATGTTAACTCTGTTACTGATACACAGAGTTATAATGAGGGGAAAACATTAATCACATTAAGTCTGTTACCCATAAACAGAGTTATAATGAGGGGAAAACATTAATAAAGTTATCTCTGGTAGAGGACCTGAGCTTGAGGAACACACATACTATTTTTTCCCCTCTGGGTCACTGAGGATTTGTTCAAAAGTTTAAATAAAATAACTAAACATGCCTGAAATAATGACTTTATTTATTCGCCCCCCGAACGGGCTCTTAATGCGCCCCTTAATGAAGGTATACGGGGGGGGGAGCTTCACTCTTTTACTTTAGAAATCTGAGCAGTGATCAGGTTTAGAAAAAAGCTGAAGAAAACAAAACTTCCGGCTCACCGTCATCGGGGCTCGACGTCATCCAGGTGACCGACAGAAAACACGCCACAGCTGCAAGACACGCGAGTGTGGCGCACCGAAGCCTCATGTCGTCCCCTGGAGTCCACGGAGAGTCCACAGAGTGCACACACAGTCCACGGAGTCCACAGACACACAGTCCACAGAGAGTCCACAGGTCCGACAGCAGGTGAAGTCTGACATCAGGTCTGCTGGGGGTGCGTGGATCCGTGATCGCGCGTGGGCGCGCCGACACTTTGTGCGGCCAACAGCGCCATCTGTTGATCAGGTAAAGGACCCGAAGGCAAACCAATGCTCAGAGAAACTACAAGCAGAAGTCAGGATTGGCAGGAAATAGACATTTCTTTAAAGTAATCACTGAAAAAAGCCTCAGAGAATTAATTTTTAATATTTGTGGGTCATAGTCATGTGATAAACATGTCATAAAGAAGTCAAAACATGTGATAAACATGTCATAAACAAGTCAAAACGTGTGATAAACATCTCATAAACAACTCAAGCCATATGATAAACATTGGTTAATCAAGTCATAAACATGTGATAAACATGTCATAGTCAAAACATGTGATAAACATCTCATAAACAAGTCAAGCCATATGATAAACTTTGGTTAATCAAGTCATAAACATGATAAACATGTCATAAACAAGTCAAAACATGTGATAAACATGTCATAAACAAGTCAAAACATGTGATAAACATCTCATAAACAAGTCAAGCCATATGATAAACTTTGGTTAATCAAGTCATAAACATGATAAACATGTCATAAACAAGTCAAAACGTAATAAACACACGATAAACATGTCATAAACAAGTCAAAACATGTAATAAACACATGATAAACATGTCATAAACAAGTCAAAACATGTAATAAACATGATAAACATGTCAAACAAGTCAAAACATGTCATGAACACATGATAAACCTGTCAAAACATGTCATGAACATATGATAAACACATCATAAACATGTGATAAACATGTCACAAACTAGTCATAAACATGATAAACGTGTGATAAACACTATATAAGCATGTAATAAACATCTCCTCTCCATGCTGACCCTGTATCGACTCGGTATTGAGTCGTTTCTCTGCTTCACTCCTCATCATCACCTCTCCATACTGACCCTGTATTAACTCGGTATCGAGTCATTTCTCTGCTTCACTCCTCATCATCACCTCTCCATACTGACCCTGTATTGACTCTGTATCAAGTCATTCCTCCGCTCCTCATCATCATCTCTCCATACTGAGCCTGTATTGACTCTGTAACAAGTCGTTCCTCCGCTCCACTCCTCTTCATCATCTCTCCATACTGACCCTGTATTGACTCGGTATCGAGTCATTACTCCGTTCCACTCCTCATCATCATCTCTCCATACTGACCCTGTATTAACTCAGTATCACGTCATTCCTGCGTTCCAGCCCTAACTATAAGCTTTTTCAAAAAGGAACGTTTTAAGCCTAATCTTAAAAGTAGAGAGGGTGTCTGTCTCCCTGATCTGAATTGGGAGCTGGTTCCACAGGAGAGGAGCCTGAAAGCTGAAGGCTCTGCCTCCCATCTGCCTCCCATTCTACTCTTACAAACCCTAGGAACTACAAGTAAGCCTGCAGTCTGAGAGCGAAGTGCTCTATTGGGGTGATATGGTACTACGAGGTCCCTAAGATAAGATGGGACCTGATTATTCAAAACCTTATAAGTAAGAAGAAGAATTTTAAATTCTATTCTAGAATTAACAGGAAGCCAATGAAGAGAAGCCAATATGGGTGAGATATGCTCTCTCCTTCTAGTCCCCGTTAGTACTCTAACTCAATCCTGCAGTTTAGCTAATTGGTGTGTGTCCTCTGGCTTCATGGATAGATAAAGCTGGGTATCATCTGCGTAACAATGAAAATTTAAGCAATGCTTTCTAATAACACTGCCTAAGGGAAGCATGTATAAAGTGAATAAAATTGGTCCTAGCACAGAACCTTGTGGAACTCCATAATTAACCTTAGTCTGTGAAGAAGAGTCCCCATTTATATGAACAAACTGTAATCTATTAGATAAATATGATTCAAACCAACGCAGCACAGTGCCTTTAATACCTATGGCATGCTCTAATCTCTCTAATAAAATTTTATGGTCAACAGTATCAAAAGCAGCACTGAGGTCTTCAAATAGACCATTCCTCTGCAGATGATCAGTTAGCTGTTTTACAACTACCCTTTCAAGAATTTTTGAGAGAAAAGGAAGGTTGGAGATTGGCCTATAATTAGCTAAGATAGCTGGGTCAAGTGATGGCTTTTTAAGTAATGGTTTAATTACTGCCACCTTAAAAGCCTGTGGTACATAGCCAACTAATAACGATAGATTGATCATATTTAAGATTGAAGCATTAACTAATGGTAGGGCTTCCTTGAGCAGCCTGGTAGGAATGGGGTCTAATAAACATGTTGATGGTTTGGAGGAAGTAACTAATGAAAATAACTCAGAACAATCAGAGAGAAAGAATCTAACCAAATACCAGCATTACTGAAGGCAGCCGAACATGAAGATATGTCTTTGGGATGGTTATGAATAATTTTTTCTCTAATAGTTAAAATTTTATTAGCAAAGAAAGTCATGAAGTCATTACTAGTTAAAGTTAAAGGAATACTCAGCTCAATAGAGCTCTGACTCTTTGTCAGCCTGGCTACAGTGCTGAAAATAAACCTGGGGTTGTTCCTATTTTCTTCAATTAGTGATGAATAGTAAGATGTCCTAGCTTTACGGAGGGCTATTTTATAGAGCAACAGACTCTTTTTCCAGGCTAAGTGAAGATCTTCTAAATTTGTGAGACGCCATTTCCTCTCCAGCTTACGGGTAATCTGCTTTAAGATGCGAGTTTGTGGGTTATACCACGGAGTCAAGCATTTCTGATTTAAGGCTCTCTTTTTCTTTTTCAGAGGAGCTACAGCATCCAAAGTTGTGCTCAATGAGGATGTAAAGCTATTGATATCTCAGTCACAGAGTTTAGGTAGCTACTCTGCACTGTGTTGGTATATGGCATTGAACATGACAAAGAAGGAATCATATCCTTAAACCTAGTTACAGCGCTTTCAGAAATCAAATCAAATCAAATCAATTTTATTTATATAGCGCCAAATCACAACAAACAGTTGCCCCAAGGCGCTTTATACTGTAAGGCAAAAGCCATACAATAATTACAGAAAAACCCCAATGGTCAAAACGACCCCCTGTGAGCAAGCACTTGGCGACAGTGGGAAGGAAAAACTCCCTTTTAACTGGAAGAAACCTCCAGCAGAACCAGGCTCAGGGAGGGGCATTCTCCTGCTGGGACTGGTTGGGGCTGAAGGGAGAGAACCAGGAAAAAGACGTGCTGTTGAAGAGAGCAGAGGTCAGTCACTAATGATTAAATGCAGAGTGGTGCATACAGAGCAAAAAGAGAAAGAAACACTCAGTGAATCATGGGAACCCCCCAGCAGTCTAAGTCTATAGCAGCATAACTAAGGGATGGTTCAGGGTCACCTGATCCAGCCCTAACTATAAGCTTTAGCAAAAAGGAAAGTTTTAAGCCTATTCTTAAAAGTAGAGAGGGTGTCTGTCTCCCTGATCTGAATTGGGAGCTGGTTCCACAGGAGAGGAGCCTGAAAGCTGAAGGCTCTGCCTCCCATTCTACTCTTACAAACCCTAGGAACTACAAGTAAGCCTGCAGTCAGAGCGAAGCGCTCTATTGGGGTGATATGGTACTACGAGGTCCCTAAGATAAGATGGGACCTGATTATTCAAAACCTTATAAGTAAGAAGAAGAATTTTAAATTCTATTCTAGAATTAACAGGAAGCCAATGAAGAGAAGCCAATATGGGTGAAATATGCTCTCTCCTTCTAGTCCCTGTCAGTACTCTAGCTGCAGCATTTTGAATTAACTGAAGGCTTTTCAGGGAATGTTTCTGTGTAGGCTCTCAGTTGTCCAGGTGGTTTCCATAGTAGAGAAGCTTGAATCTTCGACTGGACTGGGTTGCTTGACGTGAAGACGTTTCGCTTCAAATCACAGAAGCTTCCTCAGCTAAAATTCTTGCTCTGGTAGTCTGACTTCTGTCTTGACTCTTGTAGAGAAGACTAAACCAGAAGCCAACAAAAGCTGGAGTTTTTTAACCTAACCAGACCCCACCTACCGAGAGACTGACTGCTATAGGCTAGTGACTAAACAATAGCTCTAGTGCACAATAGCGCACAATAGGTGCTAATTAGCGCTATGGCACTAGATGGCACCCTACTACCAGAAATCACACATCAGACACGGCCTTTAACCTTGGTTGTCTCTGGTAATCACAGGAGATTTTTTTTTTTTCCTTTTTTTTTCTTCCTTTCCTTTCTTTCTCCTTCTTTTTTCCCTTTTTTTAATTTGCATGATATACTTTTTTTTCCTCCCTTTTTTTCCACAAATGTTTTATTGAGTTTTCAATAGAAAATTACAACCCTTTTTCATTTCAATTCTGATTGAATATATTAACCGAGATGAATGCACACAAACAAATAGGAAAAAAAAGGGGGGGGGGGGGGTGGAAACAACCGCAACCATTAAAGTATTATTACATTTTAAATGTTTAGTTATGTAACAAGTGTCTTTTGGATAATTGGAGGAGATTGTTTTTTATGTAACACCTTCTACCCCCAGGGTTATTTTGGGCTACCCATGATGATAAAACACAATCCTCGGATTGATTGGCCGTCTGGGGTTGTGGCTCAATGGAGCGAAACCTGCCACCGGGAGAGTTTAAGATCCTTGGTGCCACCTTGGAGGTCAGAGTTCCCCCCAATCTTACGGAGGTGCCGGCTGAGTATCATGTCCTTGCTGACATCTTCAGCAAGGATCTGGCCCTCACCCTGCCCCCACATCGACTGTATGATTGTGCCATTGATTTGATTCCAGGCACTGAGTATCCATCCAGCAGGCTGTACAACCTCTCACGTCCTGAGCGCGAATCAGTGGAGACCTACATCTGGGACTCTTTAGCTGCCGGGCTAATCCGAAATTCTTCATCCCTGTTAGGTGCAGGTTTCTTTTTTGTGGGCAAGAAGGACGGCGGTCTCCATCCATGCATTGATTATAGAGGGCTGAATGACATTACGGTTCGCAACCGATACCCATTACCTCTCTTAGATTCAGTGTTCACACCCCTGCATGGAGCCAAAATATTCACAAAGTTGGATCTTAGGAATGCCTACCATCTAGTTCGGATAAGGAAAGGAGATGAATGGAAGACGGCATTTAACACCCCCTTAGGGCACTTTGAGTACCTGGTCATGCCGTTCGGCCTCACCAACGCCCCCGCGACGTTCCAGGCTTTGGTTAACGATGTTCTGCATGATTTCCTATGCCGATTCGTCTTCGTATACCTAGACGATATCCTCATCTTCTCCCAGGACTCTGAGACTCATGTTAGGCATGTCCGTCAGGTCCTTCAGCGGTTATCGGAGAACCGGCTGTTTGTGAAAGCTGAGAAGTGCGAGTTCCATCGCACCTCTCTGTCCTTCTTGTGGTTCATTATCTCCTCCAACTCCGTCGCACCCGATCCGGCTAAGGTAGCTGCGGTGAGAGATTGGCCCCAACCGGTAAATCGTAGGAAGCTTCAACAGTTCCTAGGGTTTGCCAATTTTTACAGGAGGTTTATTAAGGGCTACAGTCAGGTAGTTAGCCCCTTACAGCCCTGACCTCCACCAAAGTCCCCTTCAACTGGTCGAATCGGTGCAAAGCTGCGTTTAGGGAGTTGAAACACCGGTTTTCAACTGCACCAGTTCTGGTGCAGCTCGATCCTAGCCACCAGTTTATCGGTGAAGTGGATGGCTCTGACTCAGGGATAGGAGCCGTGTTGTCCCAGAGCAGGGAGTCCAATAGTATTCTCCACCCCTGTGCTTACTTCTCCCGCAGGTTAACCCCCTCTAAATGGAACTATGACATTGGCAATCGGGAACTCCTGGCTGTGAAAGAGGCCCTTGAGGAGTGGAGACATCTGTTGGAGGGAGCTGTGGTCCCGTTTGTGGTTCTTACCGACCACCAGAACCTGGAATACATCCAGACCGCTAAGCAGCTGAACCCCAGGCAGGCCCGGTGGTCATTGTTTTCTGGTAGGTTCAACTTCAAGATCACCTATCGCCCCGGGACTAAGAACGTCCGGTCCAACGCACTGTCCCGAGTGCATGAAGAGGAGACCAAAACCAGGTTGTTGGACCCACCGGACACCATCTTGCTGGAGTCCACTATTGTTGGTACCCTCACGTGGGACGTGGAGGGAGTCGTCAGGGAGGCCCTGACCCGACACCCGGATCCGGGAGGTGGACCATCGAACCGGCTGTACGTGCCACCAGACGCACGGACTGCCGTATTGGACTTCTGTCATGGTTCCAAGCTCTCCTGCCATCCCGGCGTGCGAAGGACCGTGGCAGTGGTCCGGCAGCAGTTCTGGTGGCCGTCATTAGAAGCGGACACATGGGACTACATCTGGGCTTGCACCACCTGTGCCAGGGGCAATGCAGTACACCAGCCAGAGAAGGGGCTCCTCCAGCCATTGCCTGTGCCTCGTCGCCCCTGGTCCCACATTGGACTGGATTTCGTCACGGGCCTCCCTGTGTCCCAGGGGAAGACGGTCGTTTTGACGATAGTGGACCGGTTCTCAAAGGCGGCCCACTTCTTGGCCCTCCCGAAGCTTCCGACAGCCCAGGAGACTGCAGACCTCCTGGTCTACCACGTCGTGCATCTGCATGGTGTCCCCACGGACATTGTGTCAGACCGTGGTATCAGTTCTCCTCGCAAGTCTGGAGGAGCTTTTGTAAGGAGCTGGGGGCCACGGTGAGCCTGTTGTTCGGGTACCACCCACAAACAAACGGTCAAGTAGAGCGGGCTAACCAGGACCTGGAGCAAGCCTTAAGATGCGTCACATCTGCGCACCCAACAGCCTGGAGTCAACACATGGCCTGGATCGAGTAAGCACACAACAGCCAAGTGTCATCCTCTACCTGCCTCTCCCCATTCGAGGTCTGCTTGGGGTATCAACCCCCGTTGTTTCCGGCCGTCGAGGGAGAGGTCGAGGTGCCCTCGGTCCAGGCCCACCTCAGGAGATGCCGTCGGGTGTGGAAGAAAGCCCGCTCTGCACTCCTGAAGGCCTGGATGCAGGCTAAGGACCATGCGGGCCGCTGATGAGCCCCGGCCCCAGCTTATCAGCCCAGGCAGGAGGTTTGGCTATCCATGAAGAACATCCCTCTGCAAATGGACTCCCCAAAACTGACCGACCGTTTCATCGGACCTTACAAGATCATCAAAGTGATCAGCCCAGCCGCAGTGAAGCTTCAACTCCCGGCCTCACTGCGGATCCACCCAGTTTTTCATGTTTCAAGAATCAAGCCATATCACACATCGGACCTCTGCTCCCCTGGACCGGCACCACCTCCTGCTCGGATCATCGACGGAGAACCGGCTTGGACGGTGAAGAAGCTCCTGGATGTCCGTCGTAGGGGCCGGGGGTATCAATATCTGGTAGACTGGGAGGGGTATGGCCCAGAGGAACACTCCTGGGTGAAGAGGAGCTTCATACTGGATCCCGCCCTCCTGGCGGAGTTCTACCAGGAGCACCGCTAGGCTGTCATCAACTGTTTTCGATCATCATCACCAAACCATAAAAGCCTGGGAGAGACACCATAACTTTGCTGAGTTATCAGCTTACCCTACAGGAAACCTACTCAGCCTTTTTGTGCTGTTGGCACATTTATTGTTACTGAAGTCTTTGCAGTCATGACCTGTGTATATTTTCAGCTTGGAGCTGGGTTTGTGGACGTTTTGGAGGAGCTGGTGTTTCCACTCCTCACCTTCCACATTTCTAAGTATACTACTGGTACTGCACGCTCTCAGTTTTCCTCTGCTCTCTAGGAGTTTCAGGATATTTCCTACAGGAGGATTACTGTGTTTTGCTGACTGTTTGCTGGGTGTACAGACACCCACCTAATCCGTTTTTGCTCCTGCCAGCAGTACCGGTCCGACAGCCTCGAGCGGTGGCCACCTGGGGTACCAGGACTTGGCGGTTCTGGTGTGTTGTGGGTCCCGGCTCTTCTCTGGATAGGCGTCTCCTACCCTTGGACCTGCCCACGTGTCAGCATTGGTTACTGAATTGGACTTTGCATATTCAATCAATCAATCAACTTTTTTCTTATATAGCGCCAAATCAGTTGCCCCAAGGCGCTCCATATTGTAAGGCAAGGCCATACAATAATTATGAAAAACCCCAACGGTCAAAACGACCCCCTATGAGCAAGCACTTGGCAACAGTGGGAAGGAAAAACTCCCTTATAACAGGAAGAAACCTCCAGCAGAACCAGGCTCAGGGAGGGGCAGTCTTCTGCTGAGACTGGTTGGGGCTGAAGGAAAAAACCAGGAAAAAGACATGCTGTGAAGGGGGGCAGAGATCGATCACTAATGATTAAATGCAGAGTGGTGCATACGGAGCAAAAAGAGAAAGAAACAGTGCATCATGGGAACCCCCCCACAATCTACGTCTAAAGCAGCATAACCAAGGGATGGTCCAGGGTCACCCGATCCAGCCCTAACTATAAGCCTTAGCGAAAAGGAAAGTTTTAAGCCTAATCTTAAAAGTAGAGAGGGTATCTGTCTCCCTGATCTGAATTGGGAGCTGGTTCCACAGGAGAGGAGCCTGAAAGCTGAAGGCTCTGCCTCCCATTCTACTCTTACA
>NC_047113.1:108960168-109055313 GCF_902500255.1 Thalassophryne amazonica
GAAAGTTTTCATGTGTGTGTTTTTGTTTGTGTAGTGAGGATAATGTTTGTATGTGTTTCTGTGTGTGTTTTTGGGTCTGTAGTGAGGGTGTTTGTGTGTGTTTCTGTGTGTGTGTTTCTCTTTGTGTAGTGAGGATGTTTGTGTGTGTTTCTGTGTGTTTAATGAGGATAATGTGTGTTTCTGTGTGTGTAGTGAGTATAATGTTTGTGTGTGTTTCTGTGTGTGTGTTTTTGTGTGTGTAGTGAGGATAATGTTTGTGTGCATTTCTCTGTGTGTGTTTTTGTGTCTGTAGTGAGGATAATGTTTGTGTGTTTCTCTGTGTGTGTCTGTAGTGAGGATAATGTTTGTGTGTCATTCTCTCTGTGTGTGTGTTTTTGTGTCTGTAGTGAGGATAATGTTTGTGTGTCATTCTCTGTGTGTTTTTGTGTGTGTAGTGAGGATAATGTCTGTGTGTGTTTCTGTGTACGTAGTGAGGATAATGTTTGTGTCGTTCTCTTGTGTGTGTTTTTGTGTGTGTATTGAGGATGTTTGTGTGTGTTTCTGAGTTTGTGTTTCTCTGTGTGTAGTGAGGATAATGTGTGTGTTTCTTTGTGTGTAGTGAGGATAATGTGTGTTTCTGTGTGTGTAGTGAGGATAATGTTTGTGTATGTTTCTGTGTGTGTAGTCAGGATAATGTTTACATGTGTTTCGCTGTCTGTGTGTGTGTTTTTGTGCCTGTAGTGAGGATAATGTTTGTGTGTGTTTCTGTGTGTAGTGAGGATAATGTTTGTGTCGTTCTCTGTGTGTTTTTGTGTGTGTAGTGAGGATCATGTTTTTGTGTGTTTCTGTGTGTAGAAAGGATAATGTTTGTGTGTGGTTCTGTGTGTAGTGGGGATAATGTTTGTGTGTATTTCTGTGTGTGTGTTTTTGTGTGTGTAGTGAGGATAATGTTTGTGTGTGTTTCTGTTTGTGTTTTTGTGTCTGTAGTGAGGATGTTTGTGTGTGTTTCTCTGTGTGTAGTGAGGATAATGTTCATGTGTGTGTTTTTGTGTGTGTAGTGAGGTTAATGTTTATGTGTTTCTCTGTCTGTGTGTGTGTTTTTGTTTGTGTAGTGAGGATAATGTTTGTGTGTGGTTCTGTGTGTGTGTAGTGAGGATAATGTTTGTGTCGTTCTCTGTGTGTGTTTTTGTGTGTGTAGTGAGGAAAATGTTTGTGTGTTTCTGTGTGTGTTTTTGTGTCTGTAGTTAGGATGTTTGTGTGTGTTTCTCTGAGTGTAGTGAGGATAATGTTCATGTGTGTGTTTTTGTGTGTGTAGTGAGGTTAATGTTTATGTGTTTCTCTGTCTGTGTGTGTGTTTTTGTTTGTGTAGTGAGGATAATGTTTGTATGTGTTTCTGTGTGTGTGTTTTTGTGTCTCTAGTGAGGATGTTTGTGTGTGTTTCTCTGTGTGTGTTTCTGTGTGTGTAGTGAGGATCATGTTTGTGTGTGTTTCTGTGTGTGTGGTAAGGATAATGTTTGTGTGTGGTTCTCTGTGCAGTGAGGATAATGTTTCTGTGTATTTCTGTGTGTGTGTGTGTGTGTTTTTGTATGTATAGTGAGGATAATGTTTGTGTGTGGTTGTGTGTGTGTGTGTTTCCGTGTGTAGTGAGGATAATGTTTGTGTGTGTTTTTGTGTCTGTAGTGAGGATAATGTTTATGTGTGGTTGTGTGTGTGTGTGTTTCCGTGTGTAGTGAGGATAATGTTTGTGTGTGTTTTTGTGTCTGTAGTGAGGATAATGTTTGTGTGTCATTCTCTGTGTGTGTTTCTGTGTGTGTGGTAAGGATAATGTTTGTGTGTGGTTCTCTGTGCAGTGAGGATAATGTTTCTGTGTATTTCTGTGTGTGTGTGTTTTTGTGTTTGTAGTGAGGATAATGTTTGTGTGTGGTTGTGTGTGTGTGTGTTTCCGTGTGTAGTGAGGATAATGTTTGTGTGTGTTTTTGTGTCTGTAGTGAGGATAATGTTTGTGTGTCATTCTCTGTGTGTTTTTGTGTCTGTAGTGAGGATAATGTTTGTGTGTGGTTCTGTGTGTGTGTGTTTCTGTGTGTAGTGATGATAATGTTTGTGTGTTTTTGTGTCTGTATTGAGGATAATGTTTGTGTCTTTCTCTGTCTGTGTGTGTTTTTGTGTCTGTAGTGAGGATAATGTCTGTGTGTCGTTCCCTGTGTGTTTGTGTGTGTGTAGTGAGGATAATGTTTGTGTTTCTGTGTGTGTAGTGAGGATAATGTTTGTGTGTCGTTCTCTGTGTGTGTTTTTGTTTGTGTAGTGATGATGTTTGTATGTGTTTCTGTGTGTGTGTTTTTGTGTCTCTAGTGAGGATGTTTGTGTGTGTTTCTCTGTGTGTGTTTCTCTGTGTGTAGTGAGCATAATGTTTATGTGTGTGTCTGTGTGTTTAGTGAGAATAATGTGTGTTTCTGTGTGTAGTGAGGATAATTTTTGTGTGTGTTTCTATGTGTGTGTTTTTGTGGGTGTAGTGAAGATAATGTTTATGTGTTTCTCTGTGTGTGTGTTTGTGTCTGTAGTGAGGATAATGTTTGTGTCTCATTCTCTGTGTGTGTTTTTGTGTCTGTAGTGAGGATAATGTTTGTGTGTCATTCTCTGTGTGTGTTTTTGTGCGTGTAGTGAGGATAATGTTTGTGTGTGGTTCTGTGTGTGTGTTGTTGTGTGTGTAGTGATGATAATGTTTGTGTGTGGTTATGTGTGTGTGTGTGTTTCTGCGTGTAGTGAGGATAATGTTTGTGTGTGTTTCTCTGTGTGTGTTGTGAGGATAATATTCATGTGTGTTTCTGTGTGTGTAGTGAGGATAATGTTTGTATGTGTTTCTGTGTGTGTTTTTGTGTCTGTAGTGAGGATGTTTCTGTGTGTTTCTGTGTGTGTTTCTCTGTGTGTAGTGAGGATAATGTTTGTGTGTGTTTCTGTGTGTTTAGTGAGGATAATGTGTGTTTCTGTGTGTAGTGAGGATAATGTTTGTGTGTGTGTTTTTGTGTGTGTAGTGAGGATAATGTTTGTGTGTGGTTCTGTGTCTGTAGTGAGGATGTTTGTGTGTGTTTCTGTTTGTATGTTGTGTGTGTGTAGTGAGGATAATGTTTGTGTGTGGTTATGTGTGTTTTTGTGTCTGTAGTGAGTATAATGTTTGTGTGTCATTCTCTGTGTGTTTTTGTGTGTGTAGTGAGGATAATGTCTGTGTTTCTGTGTTTGTAGTGAGGATAATGTTTGTGTGTGTTTCTGTGTATGTAGTGAGGATAATGTTTGTGTGTCGTTCTCTTGTGTGTGTTTTTGTGTATGTAGTGAGGATAATGTTTGTGTGTCGTTCTCTGTGTGTGTTTTTGTGTCTGTAGTGAGGATCGTTTGTGTGTGTTTTGTGTGTGTAGTGAGGATGTTTGTGTGTGGTTCTGTGTGTGTTTTTGTTTGTGTAGTGAGGATAATGTTTGTATGTGTTTCTGTGTGTGTTTTTGGGTCTGTAGTGAGGGTGTTTGTGTGTGTTTCTGTGTGTGTGTTTCTCTTTGTGTAGTGAGGATGTTTGTGTGTGTTTCTGTGTGTTTAATGAGGATAATGTGTGTTTCTGTGTGTGTAGTGAGTATAATGTTTGTGTGTGTTTCTGTGTGTGTGTTTTTGTGTGTGTAGTGAGGATAATTTTTGTGTGGTTCTGTGTGTGTGTTTCTGTTTGTAGTGAGGATAATGTTTGTGTGCATTTCTCTGTGTGTGTTTTTGTGTCTGTAGTGAGGATAATGTTTGTGTGTTTCTCTGTGTGTGTCTGTAGTGAGGATAATGTTTGTGTGTCATTCTCTCTGTGTGTGTGTTTTTGTGTCTGTAGTGAGGATAATGTTTGTGTGTCATTCTCTGTGTGTTTTTGTGTGTGTAGTGAGGATAATGTCTGTGTGTGTTTCTGTGTACGTAGTGAGGATAATGTTTGTGTCGTTCTCTTGTGTGTGTTTTTGTGTGTGTATTGAGGATGTTTGTGTGTGTTTCTGAGTTTGTGTTTCTCTGTGTGTAGTGAGGATAATGTGTGTGTTTCTTTGTGTGTAGTGAGGATAATGTGTGTTTCTGTGTGTGTAGTGAGGATAATGTTTGTGTATGTTTCTGTGTGTGTAGTCAGGATAATGTTTACATGTGTTTCGCTGTCTGTGTGTGTGTTTTTGTGCCTGTAGTGAGGATAATGTTTGTGTGTGTTTCTGTGTGTAGTGAGGATAATGTTTGTGTCGTTCTCTGTGTGTTTTTGTGTGTGTAGTGAGGATCATGTTTTTGTGTGTTTCTGTGTGTAGAAAGGATAATGTTTGTGTGTGGTTCTGTGTGTAGTGGGGATAATGTTTGTGTGTATTTCTGTGTGTGTGTTTTTGTGTGTGTAGTGAGGATAATGTTTGTGTGTGTTTCTGTTTGTGTTTTTGTGTCTGTAGTGAGGATGTTTGTGTGTGTTTCTCTGTGTGTAGTGAGGATAATGTGTGTTCTTTGTGTGTAGTGAGGATAATGTGTGTTTCTGTGTGTGTAGTGAGGATAATGTTTGTGTATGTTTCTGTGTGTGTAGTCAGGATAATGTTTACATGTGTTTCGCTGTCTGTGTGTTTTTGTGCCTGTACTGAGGATAACGTTTGTGTGTGTTTTTGTGTGTGTGTGTGTTTTGTGTGTCTTGAGGATAATGTTAGTGTGTGGTTCTGTGTGTGTTTTTGTTTGTGTAGTGAGGATAATGTTTGTATGTGTTTCTGTGTGTGTTTTTGGGTCTGTAGTGAGGATGTTTGTGTGTGTTTCTGTGTGTGTGTTTCTCTTTGTGTAGTGAGGATAATGTTTGTGTGTGTTTCTGTGTGTTTAGTGAGGATAATGTGTGTTTCTGTATGTGTAGTGAGTATAATGTTTGTGTGTGTTTCTGTGTGTGTGTTTCTGTATGTGTAGTGAGTATAATTTTTGTGTGGTTCTGTGTGTGTGTTTCTGTTTGTAGTGAGGATAATGTTTGTGTGCGTTTCTCTCTGTGTGTTTTTGTGTCTGTAGTGAGGATAATGTTTGTGTGTTTCTCTGTGTGTGTGTGTTTTTGTGTCTGTAGTGAGGATAATGTTTGTGTGTCATTCTCTGTGTGTTTTTGTGTGTGTAGTGAGGATAATGTCTGTGTGTGTTTCTGTGTACGTAGTGAGGATAATGTTTGTGTCGTTCTCTTGTGTGTGTTTTTGTGTGTGTATTGAGGATAATGTTTGTGTGTGGTTCTGTGTGTAGTGAGGATGTTTGTGTGTGTTTCTGAGTTTGTGTTTCTCTGTGTGTAGTGAGAATAATGTGTGTGTTTCTTTTTGTGTAGTGAGGATAATGTGTGTTTCTGTGTGTGTAGTGAGGATAATGTTTGTGTATGTTTCTGTGTGTGTAGTCAGGATAATGTTTACGTGTGTTTCGCTGTCTGTGTGTGTGTTTTTGTGCCTGTAGTGAGGATAATGTTTGTGTGTGTTTCTGTGTGTAGTGAGGATAATGTTTATGTGTCGTTCTCTGTGTGTTTTTGTGTGTGTAGTGAGGATCATGTTTGTGTGTGGTTCTGTGTGTAGTGGGAATACTGTTTGTGTGTATTTCTGTGTGTGTGTTTTTGTGTGTGTAGTGAGGATAATGTTTGTGTGTTGTTCTGTGTGTGTGCTTTTGTTTGTGTAGTGAGGATAATGTTTGTATGTTTTTCTCTGTGTGTTTTTGCGTCTGTAGTGAGGATGTTTGTGTGTGTTTCTGTGTGTGTGTTTCTCTTTGTGTAGTGAGGATAATGATTGTGTGTGTTTCTGTGTGTGTAGTGAGGATAATGTTTGTGTGTGGTTCTGTGTCTGTTTTTGTGTCTGTAGTGAGGATGTTTGTGTGTGTTTCTGTGTGTGTAGTGAGGATAATGTGTGTTTCTGTGTGTGTGTAGTGAGGATTATGTTTATGTGTGTTTCGCTGTCTGTGTGTGTGTTTTTGTGCCTGTAGTGAGGATAATGTTTGTGTGTCGTTCTCTGTGCGTGTTTTTGTGTTTAGTGAGGATAATGATTGTGTATCGTTCTCTGTGTGTGTTTTTGTGTGTGTAGTGAGGATCATGTTTGTGTGTGTTTCTGTGTGTGTAGTAAGGATAACGTTTGTGTGTATTTCTGTGTGTAGTGAGGATAATGTTTGTGTGTGGTTCTGTGTGTGTGTGTTTCTGTGTCTGTCGTGAGGATGTTTGTGTGTGTTTCTGTGTGTATGTTGTTGTGTGTGTAGTGAGGATAATGTTTGTGGGTGGTTATGTGTGTGTGTTTCTGTGTGTAGTGAGGATAATGTTTGTGTGTGTTTTTGTGTCTGTAGTGAGGATAATGTTTGTATTTTTCTGTGTGTGTGTGTGTGTAGTGAGGATCATGTTTGTGTATCATTCTGTGTGTGTTTTTGTGTCTGTAGTGAGGATAATAATTGTTTGTTTCTGTGTGTGTAGTGAGGATAATGTTTGTGTGTTTCTCTCTGTGTGTGTGTTTTTCTGTATGTAGTGAGGATAATGTTTGTGTGTCCTCTGTGTTTTTGTTTGTGTAGTGAGGGTAATGTTTGTGTGTGATTCTGTGTGTGTAGTGAGGATAATGTTTGTGTGTGTTTCTGTGTGTGTAGTGAGGATAATGTTTGTGTGTTTTTGTGTCTGTAGTGAGGATAATGTTTGTGTGTTTCTCTGTGTGTGTGTTTGTGTCTGTAGTGAGGATAATGTTTGTTTGTCATTCTCTGTGTGTGTTTTGTGTGTGTAGTGAGGATAATGTCTGTGTGTGTTTCTGTGTATATAGTGAGGATAATGTTTGTGTGTCTTTCTCTTGTGTGTTTTTTTGTGTGTGTAGTGAGGATAATGTTTGTGTGTTTCTGTGTGTGTAGTGAGGATAATGTTTGTGTATGTTTCTGTGTGTGTAGTGAGGATAATGTTTATGTGTGTTTCACTGTCTGTGTGTGTGTTTTTGTGCCTGTAGTGAGGATAATGTTTGTGTGTCGTTCTCTGTGCGTGTTTTTGTGTTTAGTGAGGATAATGATTGTGTGTCGTTCTCTGTGTGTGTTTTTGTGTGTGTAGTGAGGATCATGTTTGTGTGTGTGTAGTAAGGATAACGTTTGTGTGTATTTCTGTGTGTGTAGTGAGGATAATGTTTGTGTGTGGTTCTGTGTGTGTGTGTGTGTTTCTATGTCTGTCATGAGGATGTTTGTGTGTGTTTCTGTGTGTATGTTGTTGTGTGTGTAGTGAGGATAATGTTTGTGGGTGGTTATGTGTGTGTGTTTCTGTGTGTAGTGAGGATAATGTTTGTGTGTGTTTTTGTGTCTGTAGTGAGGATAATGTTTGTGTGTTTCTGTGTGTGTGTGTGTAGTGAGGATAATGTTTGTGTGTCATTCTCTGTGTGTGTTTTTGTGTCTGTAGTGAGGATAATAGTTCTGTGTGTTTCTGTGTGTGTGTTTCTGTGTGTAGTGAGGATAATGTTTGTGTGTTTCTCACTGTGTGTGTGTTTTTCTGTCTGTAGTGAGGATAATGTTTGTGTGTCCTTCTCTGTGTGTGTTTTTGTTTGTGTAGTGAGGATAATGTTTGTGTGTGATTCTGTGTGTTTAGTGAGGATAATGTGTGTTTCTGTGTGTAGTGAGGATAATGTTTGTGTGTGTTTCTGTGTGTGTAGTGAGGATAATGTTTGTGTGTGTTTCTGTGTGTGTAGTGAGGATAATGTGTGTTTCTGTGTGTGTAGTGAGGATAATGTTTGTGTGTGTTTCTGTGTGTGTGTTTTTGTGTGTTTAATGAGGATAATGTTTGTGTGTGTTTCTGTTTGTGTTTTTGTGTCTGTAGTGAGGATGTTTGTGTGTGTTTCTGAGTTTGTGTTTCTCTGTGTGTAGTGAGGATAATGTGTGTGTTTCTTTGTGTGTAGTGAGGATAATGTGTGTTTCTGTGTGTGTAGTGAGGATAATGTTTGTGTATGTTTCTGTGTGTGTAGTCAGGATAATGTTTACATGTGTTTCGCTGTCTGTGTGTGTGTTTTTGTGCCTGTACTGAGGATAACGTTTGTGTGTATTTTTGTGTGTGTGTGTGTGTTTTGTGTGTGTCTTGAGGATAATGTTAGTGTGTGGTTCTGTGTGTGTTTTGGGGTCTGTAGTGAGGATGTTTGTGTGTGTTTCTGTGTGTGTGTTTCTCTTTGTGTAGTGAGGATAATGTTTGTGTGTGTTTCTGTGTGTTTAGTGAGGATAATGTGTGTTTCTGTATGTGTAGTGAGTATAATGTTTGTGTGTGTTTCTGTGTGTGTGTTTTTGTGTGTGTAGTGAGGATAATTTTTGTGTGGTTCTGTGTGTGTGTTTCTGTTTGTAGTGAGGATAATGTTTGTGTGCGTTTCTCTGTGTGTGTTTTTGTGTCTGTAGTGAGGATAATGTTTGTGTGTTTCTCTGTGTGTGTTTTGGTGTCTGTAGTGAGGATGTTTGTGTGTGTTTCTGAGTTTGTGTTTGTGTTTTTCTGTCTGTAGTGAGGATAATGTTTGTGTGTCCTTCTCTGTGTGTGTTTTTGTTTGTGTAGTGAGGATAAGTGTGTGTTTCTGTGTGTGTACTGAGGATAATGTTTGTGTGTTTCTGTGTGTGTAGTGAGGATAATGTGTGTGTGTGTGTTTCTGTGTGTGTAGTGAGGATAATGTGTGTTTTTGTGTTTAGTGAGGATAATGATTGTGTCGTTCTCTGTGTGTGTTTTTGTGTGTGTAGTGAGGATCATGTTTGTGTGTGTGTAGTAAGGATAACATTTGTGTGTATTTCTGTGTGTGTAGTGAAGATAATGTTTGTGTGTGGTTCTGTGTGTGTGTTTCTATGTCTGTCGTGAGGATGTTTGTGTGTGTTTCTGTGTGTATGTTGTTGTGTGTGTAGTGAGGATAATGTTTGTGGGTGGTTATGTGTGTGTGTTTCTGTGTGTAGTGAGGATAATGTTTGTGTGTGTTTTTGTGTCTGTAGTGAGGATAATGTTTGTGTGTTTCTGTGTGTGTGTGTGTGTGTGTGTAGTGAGGATAATGTTTGTGTGTCATTCTCTGTGTGTGTTTTTGTGTCTGTAGTGAGGATAATAGTTCTGTGTGTTTCTGTGTGTGTGTTTCTGTGTGTAGTGAGGTTAATGTTTGTGTGTTTCTCACTGTGTGTGTGTTTTTCTGTCTGTAGTGAGGATAATGTTTGTGTGTCCTTCTCTGTGTGTGTTTTTGTTTGTGTAGTGAGGATAATGTTTGTGTGTGATTCTGTGTGTTTAGTGAGGATAATGTGTGTTTCTGTGTGTAATGAGGATAATGTTTGTGTGTGTTTCTGTGTGTAGTGAGGATAATGTTTGTGTGTGTTTCTGTGTGTGTAGTGAGGATAATGTGTGTGTGTGTGTGTGTGTGTGTAGTGAGGATAATGTGTGTTTCTGTGTGTGTAGTGAGGATAATGTTTGTGTGTTTCTGTGTGTTTTTGTGTGTTTATTGAGGATAATGTTTGTGTGTCATTCTCTGTGTGTGTTTTTGTGTCTGTAGTGAGGATAATAGTTCTGTGTGTTTCTGTGTGTGTGTTTCTGTGTGTAGTGAGGATAATGTTTGTGTGTTTCTCACTGTGTGTGTGTTTTTCTGTCTGTAGTGAGGATAATGTTTGTGTGTCCTTCTCTGTGTGTGTTTTTGTTTGTGTAGTGAGGATAATGTTTGTGTGTGATTCTGTGTGTTTAGTGAGGATAATGTGTGTTTCTGTGTGTAGTGAGGATAATGTTTGTGTGTGTTTCTGTGTGTGTACTGAGGATAATGTTTGTGTGTTTCTGTGTGTGTAGTGAGGATAATGTGTGTGTGTGTGTTTCTGTGTGTGTAGTGAGGATAATGTGTGTTTTTGTGTCTGTAGTGAGGATAATGTTTGTGTGTGTGTGGTGACCACGCCGGTGAACAGCTCTGATCTGACTCTTACTCCAGAAACGTGAGCTCGACATTATCGTCTTGAGTGAAGCACAAAGAGCTGGAGACGGCCACCAACAGGAGGAGTAAGGAGGCTGCACTTTCTTCTGGAAAGGGCTTCCTGAGGAGAAATGACAAATCCACACCACTGGTTTTGCCATCAAGAACTCTTTCCTTCCAAATTAACTCCTGGTGGGTGTCAGTGAAGGACTGATGACACTGCGTGTGTTGTGAAAGTGTAGTGACACGGACCCACAACAGGGGGCGCAAATGAACGGTCAATAGATGAGCCAAAAAGTAACAATTTAATGTTGTGAAGGTGCACAACGAATATACAGACATCTCAGAATATGATTACAGTCAATCCACAAAGGTGACGTGTGGGCAGGCTCGAGGATAGAAGACGTCTGTCCTGAGAAGAGCCGGAACCACACGATTTCCGCCGCCACCGAACCTGGTGAATACTGGAGCCGCCAAGTCCCGAATTCCTAGGTGATCACCGTCCCCGACTGTCGGATCTGGTACTGCTGGCGAAGAACAAAGACAGTCAAGTGTGGGTGTGTGTACACCCCGTAACAACAACGGTGGGAATGCCACCTCCACCTCTAACACAGTATTCTGCAGAGTACCGCAGTGATTCCTCAGGGGACAAGAGTGCCGTCCAGCACTCACTCAGCTTCCACAGACAGAGGGACCGGTACTCCTGCAAACACTCACAATATACAGATTATCTCGTAAAACACAAACGGCTGAATCTATTACCTCCAAAGAAGTACGATATCTCGGCGATGAGGTGGAGATGACGTCTGGGTTTTATGGAGTGTGATGATGAAGAATGAGTGACAGCTGTCAGGAATTAATGAGTGACAGCTGTCACTCCCGGCTGTGTCCGTGGCGGCAGCGCCCTCTCGTGCCTGAAGCCCGCACTTCAGGCAGGGCGCCCTCTGGTGGTGGGCCAGCAGTACCTCCTCTTCTGGCGGCCCACACAACAGCATGTTCATCTTGAGAGTGAACACCTTGCCACCAGCATTAGTGGTGGAGCCATGCAGCTCCATCACGATGCGCGGAAAGCCGCTCCTCTTTCCCTGACAAAAAGTCCTGTAACAGTGGAATGTGCCATTCATTTCTAAACTGGATGCTGTCTTGATCCGGTATGTCGTCTGACTAGCACAGGAATTGCGGAAGACGTGGACATCAGCAGATTTTCGGCATATTGAGACAGACGTGCGGAGGAGCCGCATGACGCAAAGCAACGCCATGATGAAGCCTCACAGGACATGTTCTGGCATGTCCAGGCTCATCCACAATTTCTCGGATAGTCACATGACTGAAAACCCACCAACAGCCATCTGAAAGCCATCTCAAAGCCGTCCTGTGAGACCAACATGGAGGTGGTTTTGTGCCGTGTCCCTCCGCTTTTCTTTCCATGAAAAAAACTCCTGTAACAGTGGAATGTGCCGATAAAGTGCTGATGTCCACGCCTTCTGCCTTTTTGTGAAAGTCAGACGATGTCCCGGATCAACAAAGCCTTTACGTTGGAAATGATGTGGTTGTTTCAGCGGGGTTTGAGCCTGTCGATCGGCGCTCGGAGTGCGGCGCTCTCTCAGCAGCTGTGGACGGTCTTTAAACTGTCTGGATCACTCCTTAATCTGTGTAATCCCCATAAAATCATCCCTGAAAGCCATATTAATTTTCCGAACGGTGTCCACCTGGAGGTCTCTCACAGTTTCTGGAAAAAAATTGATGCAGCAAAGCTCCAAATCGTTCAGATATTTATTCGCAATAAAAAAAACGATGAGAGGGTGGGCCAGTGCTCACACAAAGCCTGCTAACAGGCGAATGACGCAACCGACAGGCGTGAAAAAACTCACGCATGCGCACGAAGGTTCAAGCTTGGCTGATGCAAATCAAATCCATATGGTTTTTGAAAAAAATAAAAAGGTCTGATACTTTTCTAACAGACCTCGTGTGTATATATATATATATATATATATATATATATATATATAAAACATTTTAATAGCATTGGTTAATAGCATTTGAAAAAGGAATAGTTTGCACCATCTGTCATGCTTAGTTATCATGTTATGGGATAACATATGTCACTAAGGTATATCTTCTATTATACATTACAAATACATATATATCAGGGGATATATACAGTGGTGGGCACAGTTCCACTAATCTGCTAATTAGCAAAGCTAATTTTTTTGTTAGCGGATTAGCTTTTCAGCTAACTTTTAGTTCCGATAACTTTTAGACCGCTAACATTTTTTTTAACAGTGAAAAAACATTTATAAACCCTGTTGGCTCCTGTCTGCTATGTATTTTACAGCAGTGAAGCAGCTGAGAGGAGCTGAACTCAACTCTACCCCAGTAGAAGGGGCCTTGCCACCAGGGTGCCACAAAAAAAACAAACAATAAAAAGTCATTTAACTTGACAGCATACAGTGGTCCAGCCGTGAGGCAGAAGTCTTGAAAAGGAAAGCAAGTTTGACTTATGGTTTTGATTTATAAATCAAATTAATCCAGATAGAATAACTATATTAATATCAACTCTGTCATTTGTACAAAGTGAAAATATAACACATATCTTTTAATTTTAAAATAATGCACTAATTCTGACGTTTTGAACATTAGCACACACAGATGCCCAAAGGGATTATGGGTAAACTGAGCCTCCGTTCACATTGATTGGTTGACTCATTATTGTAAAAACCAACACAAGTTAATGTAATGTATGTGTTGGTGTTTACAAATAAATGTGCTTTTGTAAAATATGTCATTTTTTTCATTTGTAAAAAAAAAGGCATTTGCAAAACTGAAAAGTCTGTTAAGTTGTGATTCAGGTCGACAACCATGTGATATAACAGGGCGCCATTCCCACTGCCATCCAGTAGATGGGTCAAAATGCATAGAACACTGCCATCTACTGGCGCCTGAGAGTGAGTGGACCTGGACATTATTCTCTGGCCGAGTGTAACTTGAAAATGATCTTTGGCTGTGGATCTGTGAGCATGAGTGGACGGCTGGCGATTGCAATTGTGATTGCATGTTTGTGTGACTGAATGTTAATTTTTTTTCATCTTTTGCTTTGTGTTCTTGTTAATGGAGCGTTAAATGAAAATATTTTTTTACTGTGAGAATGCGTGTGTGTGTGTGTGTGTGTGTGCAGCAGCTGTTTTAACTCCAAATTTAGATGGACTTCTGGCTGAATTTGAAATTGTTTAAGCTTGTAGACTCTCTCAAATGTCATAAAACTATCAATCTCTATAAGGAACTTTTAAAAAGAGAATTAATGTTGAATAATCCCTTAAAAAGAGCTGACATGCGGGTTAAAATGGCTGTCCCGCTGTTTTAATCCACATGTCAGCTGTTTTTTTCCCAGTTATATACAACATTTATTCGCATTTTTAACATGCATTCATGACTAATTGCCGCAGGTGCACAAAACCTTCTCACAGCTGCTGCTTTTACCGTGCGTCAAAATGAACAATTATCACAACAATTATTACAAACAAGTCGTTATAATCATCGGGTGGCCATGAACAGCCTAAATCTAAATTGTTATATGATTTCAGTGCGACATGTCTTTTAAACTCAAAATCAGTTTGTTCGTAGCTGAGAGTGTACCGGAGACAATACTGAAAGTTATCGGTTAGTAGTTAACTGTAGCTTCTGTTAAATGTTTTGGTAGGTTAGCGACCTCTAATTTCCTGCTTTTAAACTCAGATAAAACTGAAGTTATTGTACTTGGCCCCACAAATCTTAGAAACATGGTGTCTAACCAGATCCTTACTCTGGATGGCATTACCCTGACCTCTAGTAATACTGTGAGAAATCTTGGAGTCATTTTTGATCAGGATATGTCATTCAAAGCGCATATTAAACAAATATGTAGGACTGCTTTTTTGCATTTACGCAATATCTCTAAAATCAGAAAGGTCTTGTCTCAGAGTGATGCTGAAAAACTAATTCATGCATTTATTTCCTCTAGGCTGGACTATTGTAATTCATTATTATCAGGTTGTCCTAAAAGTTCCCTAAAAAGCCTTCAGTTAATTCAAAATGCTGCAGCTAGAGTACTGACGGGGACTAGAAGGAGAGAGCATATCTCACCCATATTGGCCTCTCTTCATTGGCTTCCTGTTAATTCTAGAATAGAATTTAAAATTCTTCTTCTTACTTATAAGGTTTTGAATAATCAGGTCCCATCTTATCTTAGGGACCTCGTAGTACCATATCACCCCAATAGAGCGCTTTGCTCTCAGACTGCAGGCTTACTTGTAGTTCCTAGGGTTTGTAAGAGTAGAATGGGAGGCAGAGCCTTCAGCTTTCAGGCTCCTCTCCTGTGGAACCAGCTCCCAATTCAGATCAGGGAGACAGACACCCTCTCTACTTTTAAGATTAGGCTTAAAACTTTCCTTTTTGCTAAAGCTTATAGTTAGGGCTGGATCAGGTGACCCTGAACCATCCCTTAGTTATGCTGCTATAGACGTAGACTGCTGGGGGGTTCCCATGATGCACTGTTTCTTTCTCTTTTTGCTCTGTATGCACCACTCTGCATTTAATCATTAGTGATTGATCTCTGCTCCCCTCCACAGCATGTCTTTTTCCTGGTTCTCTCCTTCAGCCCCAACCAGTCCCAGCAGAAGACTGCCCCTCCCTGAGCCTGGTTCTGCTGGAGGTTTCTTCCTGTTAAAAGGGAGTTTTTCCTTCCCACTGTAGCCAAGTGCTTGCTCACAGGGGGTCGTTTTGACCGTTGGGGTTTTACATAATTATTGTATGGCCTTGCCTTACAATATAAAGCGCCTTGGGGCAACTGTTTGTTGTGATTTGGCGTTATATAAAAAAAAAAAAAAAAAAAAAAAAAAATGTTTTGGAGTGGCCTGCCCAATCCCTGGACCGAAATCCAATTGAGAACTTGTGGGGTGACATCAAAAAAGCTGTTTCTGAAGCAAAACCAAGAAATGTGAATGAATTGTGGAATGTTGTTAAAGAATCTTGGAGTGGGATAACAGCTGAAAGGTGCCACAAGTTGGTTGACTCCATCCCTTGCAGATGTGAAAAAATCATGAAAAACTGTGGTTATACAACTAAATATTAGTTTAGTGATTCACAGGATTGCTAAAAAAGCAGTTTGAACATAATAGTTTTAAATTTGTAGCGTCAACAGCAGATGCTACTATTATTGTGAACACTCCCTTTTCTACTTTTTTTTTTACTAATAGCAATAAGAACAATAAGAAATACACTCAAAACCTGGATTAATCTTTTTAGTCACCTAGCACTACTATTATTCTGAACACTACTGTATATATATATATATATATATATATATATATATATATATATATATATATATATATATATACGAGGGCTGTCAATAAAGTAAGGGTCCTTTTTATTTTTTTCAAAAACTATATGGATTTCATTCATATGTTTTTACGTCAGACATGCTTGAACCCTCGTGCGCATGCGTGAGTTTTTCCACGCCTGTCGGTGACGTCATTCGCCTGTGAGCACTCCTTGTGGGAGGAGTCGTCCAGCCCCTCGTCGGAATTCCTTTGTCTGAGAAGTTGCTGAGAGACTGGCGCTTTGTTTGATCAAAATTTTTTCTAAACCTGTGAGACACATCGAAGTGGACACGGTTCGAAAAATTAAGCTGGTTTTCAGGTGAAAATCTTATCTGGCTGATGAGAGATTTTGAGGTGATTCTGTCGCTTTAAGGACTTCCCACGGTGCGAGACGTCGCTCAGCGCTCTCAGCCGCCGTCGTCAGCCTGTTCAAGCTGAAAACCTCCACATTTCAGGCTCTATTGATCCAGGACGTCGTGAGAGAACAGAGAAGTTTCAGAAGAAGTCGGTTTCAGCATTTTATGCGGATATTCCACTGTTAAAGGAGATTTTTTTAATGAAAGACGTGCGGACGGATCCGTGCGTCGGGACGCAGCCGACGCGGTGCGGCGGCACAGGAAAAACACCTCCGTGTTGATAACCATTTGTAAAATCCAGGCGGCTTTTGATGGCTTTCAGTGGAGTGAGTATATGAGAAATTGTTTAACAGGCAGGACATGTTCCAACTTGTCCTTAAGGCTTTCAACAGAGGTTGTTGAAAGCCTTAAGTTAGACAACATGTTAGACACCAGTTAGACACCATGTTTCTAAGATTTGTGGGGCCAAGTACAATAACTTCAGTTTTATCTGAGATTAAAAGCAGGAAATTAGAGGTCATCCATGTCTTTATGTCTGTAAGACAATCCTGCAGTTTAGCTAATTGGTGTGTGTCCTCTGGCTTCATGGATAGATAAAGCTGGGTATCATCTGCGTAACAATGAAAATTTAAGCAATACCGTCTAATAATACTGCCTAAGGGAAGCATGTATAAAGTGAATAAAATTGGTCCTAGCACAGAACCTTGTGGAACTCCAAAATTAACTTTAGTCTGTGAAGAAGATTCCCCATTTACATGAACAAATTGTAATCTATTAGACAAATATGATTCAAACCACCGCAGCGCAGTGCCTTTAATACCTATGGCATGCTCTAATCTCTGTAATAAAATTTTATGGTCAACAGTATCAAAAGCAGCACTGAGGTCTAACAGAACGAGCACAGAGATGAGTCCACTGTCCGAGGCCATAAGAAGATCATTTGTAACCTTCACTAATGCTGTTTCTGTACTATGATGAATTCTAAAACCTGACTGAAACTCTTCAAATAGACCATTCCTCTGCAGATGATCAGTTAGCTGTTTTACAACTACCCTTTCAAGAATTTTTGAGAGAAAAGGAAGGTTGGAGATTGGCCTATAATTAGCTAAGATAGCTGGGTCAAGTGATGGCTTTTTAAGTAATGGTTTAATTACTGCCACCTGTGGTACATAGCCAACTAACAAAGATAGATTGATCATATTTAAGATCGAAGCATTAAATAATGGTAGGGCTTCCTTGAGCAGCCTGGTAGGAATGGGGTCTAATAAACATGTTGATGGTTTGGATGAAGTAACTAATGAAAATAACTCAGACAGAACAATCGGAGAGAAAGAGTCTAACCAAATACTGGCATCACTGAAAGCAGCCAAAGATAACTGTTGTATGGCTGGGGGGCCTGGCTGCCTTTTTGTTTCTGTCTTTTGTTTTTCCTTCCAGGTGGCTTGCATTTGGGACTGAGTGGCTGTGTTGCTGAGGTTATCAGGACCTCACCCTGATCACCTGCGGCTCGTCAGGACTCACAGCTGAGGTGCATCTATATGGATTGGAACATGGTGGCATTTAAGACTGGAGTATACAGTGTGTATTTGCCAGAGACCCGACCTTGTGACCAGACGGGTGAGATCGTCGTCTCGGGAGCCATCTCATCATCAGTGGATGCAGAGAACGTCCAGGGTTTGATGCACGGTCTGTGAAAGAGGAGGGGGTGAGGTCTCACGCTCGTCAGCACACTTCCTGAGGTACGTTAGATTTTGTGACTAACATTTATACAGTCAGTAAATGTGGTGTCCCTCACACCTTTTTATATTGAGCTGTATGTTAGTCATGTATCGGCTTCCACTGCAGTGGAGTTTTGTGAACTGGATGTTCCATGCCTGCAGGTTGGGAAGCTGATTAGTAATCAAGCCAGGAAGTGTTTGCTGTTTGTACACCTTTAAGTGTTCTCTCTGTGTGTAGAGTGTGGACTCACATAATGGTTCCTTCTTTCACAGACTCGGTTTGTTGGGGGGTGTCTGGCGGGGTCCTTGGGTCCGAACAGCTTCTGGCTCCGGACCGTTAGCGCTGCTGGGAGCGCACCATGCCAGACCGCACTTTCTTTTGTTTTTTTTTGTATCACTGTTATGTATTAAATTCAGTTAGCCTTTGTACCGTGCTCTGCTTATTTCATACTGGGTCCTTCAAACGCTGGTCGGTTCTCCGAGCTGCGTCCGACACATAACAGATAACGATACGTCTTTGGGATGGTTATGAGTAATTTTTTCTCTAATAGTTAAAATTTTGTTAGCAAAGAAAGTCATGAAGTCATTACTAGTTAAAGTTAATGGAATACTCAGCTCAATAGAGCTCTGACTCTTTGTCAGCCTGGCTACAGTGCTGAAAAGAAACCTGGGGTTGTTCTTATTTTCTTCAATTAGTGATGAGTAGAAAGATGTCCTAGCTTTACGGAGGGCTTTTTTATAGAGCAACAGACTCTTTTTCCAGGCTAAGTGAAGATCTTCTAAATTAGTGAGACGCCATTTCCTCTCCAACTTACGGGTTATCTGCTTTAAGCTACGAGTTTGTGAGTTATACCACGGAGTCAGGCACTTCTGATTTAAAGCTCTCTTTTTTAGAGGAGCTACAGCATCCAAAGTTGTCTTCAATGAGGATGTAAAACTATTGACGAGATACTCTATCTCACTTACAGAGTTTAGGTAGCTACTCTGCACTGTGTTGGTATATGGCATTAGAGAACATAAAGAAGGATTCATATCCTTAAACCTAGTTACAGCGCTTTCTGAAAGACTTCTAGTGTAATGAAACTTATTCCCCACTGCTGGGTAGTCCATCAGAGTAAATGTAAATGTTATTAAGAAATGATCAGACAGAAGGGAGTTTTCAGGGAATACTGTTAAGTCTTCTATTTCCATACCATAAGTCAGAACAAGATCTAAGATATGATTAAAGTGGTGGGTGGACTCATTTACTTTTTGAGCAAAGCCAATAGAGTCTAATAATAGATTAAATGCAGTGTTGAGGCTGTCATTCTCAGCATCTGTGTGGATGTTAAAATCGCCCACTATAATTATCTTATCTGAGCTAAGCACTAAGTCAGACAAAAGGTCTGAAAATTCACAGAGAAACTCACAGTAACGACCAGGTGGACGATAGATAATAACAAATAAAACTGTTTTTTGGGACTTCCAATTTGGATGGACAAGACTAAGAGTCAAGCTTTCAAATGAATTAAAGCTCTGTCTGGGTTTTTGATTAATTAATAAGCTGGAATGGAAGATTGCTGCTAATCCTCCGCCCCGGTCCGTGCTACGAGCATTCTGACAGTTAGTGTGACTCGGGGGTGTTGACTCATTTAAACTAACATATTCATCCTGCTGTAACCAGGTTTCTGTAAGGCAGAATAAATCAATATGTTGATCAATTATTATATCATTTACCAACAGGGACTTAGAAGAGAGAGACCTAATGTTTAATAGACCACATTTAACTGTTTTAGTCTGTGGTGCAGTTGAAGGTGCTATATTATTTTTTCTTTTTGAATTTTTATGCTTAAATAGATTTTTGCTGGTTATTGGTAGTCTGGGAGCAGGCACCGTCTCTACGGGGATGGGGTAATGAGGGGATGGCAGGGGGAGAGAAGCTGCAGAGAGGTGTGTAAGACTACAACTCTGCTTCCTGGTCCCAACCCTGGATAGTCACGGTTTGGAGGATTTAAGAAAATTGGCCAGATTTCTAGAAATGAGAGCTGCTCCATCCAAAGTGGGATGGATGCCGTCTCTCCTAACAAGACCAGGTTTTCCCCAGAAGCTTTGCCAATTATCTATGAAGCCCACAACATTAATTTTGTTGGTTTGGAACCAAGATTTACTAGTGTGCTTGGGGTCATTGTCTTGTTGAAACACCCATTTCAAGGGCATGTCCTCTTCAGCATAAGGCAACATGACCTCTTCAAGTATTTTGCCATATCCAAACTGATCCATGATACCTGGTATGCGATATATAGGCCCAACACCATAGTAGGAGAAACATGCCCATATCATGATGCTTGCACCACCATGCTTCACTGTCTTCACTGTGAACTGTGGCTTGAATTCAGAATTTGGGGGTCGTCTCACAAACTGTCTGCGGCCCTTGGACCCAAAAAGAACAACTTTACTCTCATCAGTCCACAAAATATTCCTCCGTTTCTCTTTAGGCCAGTTGGTGTGTTCTTTGGCAAATTGTAACCTCTTCTGCATGTCTTTTATTTAACAGAGGGACTTTGCGGGGGATTCTTGCAAATAAATTAGCTTCACACAGGCGTCTTCTAACTGTCACAGCACTTACAGGTAACTCCAGACTGTCTTTGATCATCCTGGAGCTGATCAATGGGTGAGCCTTTGCCATTCTGGTTATTCTGCTATCCATTTTGATGGTTTTCCATTTTCTTCCACACGTCTGTTTTTTTTTTTTTTTTTTTTTGTCCATTTTAAAGCATTGGAGATCATTGTAGATGAACAGACTATAATTTTTTGCACCTGCATGTAAGTTTTCCCCTCTCCAATCAACTTTTTAATCAAACGACGCTTTCTTCTGAACATTGTCTTGAACGTCCCATTTTCCTCAGGCTTTCAAAGAGAAAAGCATGTGAACACCCCCTTTTCTACTTTTTTTTTACTAATAGACCAATTTCATAGCCTTAAGAGTGTGCATATCATGAATGCTTGGTCTTGTTGGATTTGTGAGAATCTATTGGTACCTTGGTTCCCATGTAACAATAAGAAATATACTCAAAACCTGGATTAATCTTTTTAGTCACATAGCACTACTATTATTCTGAACACTACTGTATATATATATATATATATATATATATATATATATATATATATATATATATATATATATATATATATATATATATATAATCTGGCTGACAGTTGACATTTACTGTTTTGTATGTTTATGTATTTTGGGTCAAGGATGAACGCTGCCAAAACAGAAAGTTGATAGCACAAATATTTTTGGATAAATTAGCTTACCAATAAACAATGGATGTTGTGCTGCAATGCACCATGGGAGTTCAGGGTTTTAAATGTTATTATTGTGGTTCACGTTGTTAGTGTTTTTTGTAGTTTGTAGGTTTAGTCACTTTAGTTAAGTTACTATGAGTGAGTCCAGTCTCATGTTGCTGACACCATAAGTGAAAGTTGTATTGTATTTCATCACCACCCTGTGTGTGTCTAATATTTGAAGCACCTGAATAGACAGACAACACATGTGCGCTTTGATCAGGGCCAAACAGTGCACAGCTGACACTTGCTCTTTGGTGTACTTATGTATTTTGGGTCATGCATGAACGTCACCAAAATGGAATGCTGATAGGGCTTATAGTTTTTGGAGAAGCTACGAATATTAGCTAATGTTGCTAATTCCATTTTGGACTCACATGCCTTTCCAGCAGTGGGCAGTTATATTAAACACGTGAGTGCATTATTTTATTTAGTAAGTTTAAAGGGCATGTCACACATTTTTTTTTCACATCCCAGTTAGCAAGACAACAAAAAAGTACTCATGATTGTAAGTCTCTCCACATACATGTGGTAATAATTAGTGATTGATGATGTATTTTATTCTTCTCACTCTGAGCATTAGCAGGTGCATTTCCGGCAAAAGGTCTCAAGAACAATTCTCTGCATTTTTTGGCGTGTGATGCACATTTTCAAATGAGCAGAAACATCCTGATGACTGACAGACAGAGAGAAACGAATCTGCTCCGTCCGAAAATGAAGCTTCTGAGCTTTCATTCGAAAGTGATGGCTCTGATTTACAGACAGGAGATGACACACTTCACCCCGAAACTCTTAACTTTTTCAGAGTGTTGGATTTTGGAACCTATAGTGTGGCGATACGCTGTTTGTGTGGATGCTGGTTTACTTGAAGCTGTGGACATGGACATGGGGACATCTCCCTGAAGCTGTTTTTAATAGACTTACTTACATGGAGGTGGATTTGTTACATGGGAAAACGTTAGAATACATTATTTCCAGGAGTTAATGGACTTTACATGCCACAATTGTGACAAAACTGAAGGCAGGAGCTGCAAATCAAATCAAATCAAAATCAAATCAATTTTATTTATATAGTGCCAAATCACAACAACAGTTGCCCCAAGCTGCAGACAACAGTCTCGCGCTCGTGCATGGGGGCTTTGATCGTGTGGAGTTTACATTTGAAAATAAATCTGCCTCTGGAAGAGTTTACCCCTTTTGTGTTTTGTGGCAAGGTTCTGTTTTTTTTTTTTTACTTTGAGTGTGAATTTGCACATACGTGTATGTGTGTGTGTGTGTGTGCATGCTGTGCAGCTGATGAGAGGCTCCTGCTGCTGTGAACATGACGATTTCCCCTGACAACAGATGTATTTTTTTTAGATTTTATTGATAATTAATCATACTCAGAGACGATTATTGACAGGCTGCGTTTATGACTCATGGCGGCAGGTGCACTGAATCTCCTCATGGCCACAGCCTTTACCGTGACTGCATCAAAATGAACAGTTATCACTTAAAAATGAGTCATCATAATTACATCACTAATTACAACATCACACTTATGTAAACTTTGAAATTAATCTGCCTCAGTTCTTAATGTTAGCTACATTCCATTTACGCACACACTGGGATGCTTCTAATAGTTACGTCACTTGTCGGAAACACCCGAGTAAATCAAATCAAATCAATTTTATTTATATAGCGCCAAATCACAACAAACAGTTGCCCCAAGGCGCTTTATATTGCAAGGCAAAAGCCATACAATAATTACAGAAAAACCCCAACGGTCAAAACGACCCCCTGTGAGCAAGCACTTGGTGACAGTGGGAAGGAAAAACTCCCTTTTAACAGGAAGAAACCTCCAGCAGAACCAGGCTCAGGGAGGGGCAGTCTTCTGCTGGGACTGGTTGGGGCTGAGGGGAGAGAATCAGGAAAAAGACATGCTGTGGAGGGGAGCAGAGATCGATCACTAATGATTAAATGCAGAGTGGTGCATACAGAGCAAAAAGAGAAAGAAACACTCAGTGCATCATGGGAGTACTCATGAGTACTTTGTTTTCAGAAGTCTCTGTAGCGGTTTGCTGCGAATGCCCTATACTTTGAAACCGGTGGAGCAGACTGAACTGTCCGCCCCTAAAAATGATTAAAGCTTCATTTCGGACCACAGTAGCATGTCTGAGACGGAGTCTCTTCACCCAAAGCAATCAAATGGATCAGTGGGATTATTAACATCAGATGATAAAGGTAAAAACTCTTAAATCATTCTAAAGTTAGTTTTAAGGAGAAACAATGCTGTTTTAAGCAGAAACGAGGTGAAATGCACATGATGCTTTTCTGTAATGCTTTGAAATGTCCGACGCGCAGTGAACGCATCAGCTAGCAGCTTGTTTAGCAGCGGCACTCTGATCGCTTCCACCGCCTTTTATGATGAAATAATGCTGAATTTATGTGGAAATGATTGTTGAACAAAAGCTTCAGATATCTGTTGCTGAGATAGATGATGACTGGAGGCAGTTTGAAGCAGAAACAAGGTGATAATCTGTGAACCACATCATCAGGGTGGACCGATTTTTAGAGGGACCGTTCGGTAAGCGACACCGGTCACAGAAGTGCACAAAGTAATCCCGGTGGATCATCAGATGGTCACTAAGAGCCTAAATCTAAATTAAGATTTCAGTACAACATGTCCTTTAATGTTAATTTATATACGAGGTCTGTCCAAAAAATATCGTACCTTTTTATTTTTTTCAAAAACTATATGGATTTGAATCACGTGTGATTACATCAGCCAAGCTTGAACCTTCGTGCGCATGCGTGAGTTTTTCCACGCCTGTCGGTTGCGTCATTCGCCTGTGGGCAGGCTTTGACTGAGCACTGGTCCACCCCTCCCATCGGATTTCTTTTGTCTGAGAACTTGCTGAGAGACTGCTGCTTTGCTGCATGAAATTTTTTTCAGAAACTGTTAGAGACAGGCAGTTGGAAACCATTTGATAGATTCAGTTGGATATCGGTGAAGATTCTGTTGGCGTCACGCGGATTATGGACTGTTAAAACCTTTTTAAAGATGGCCCACAGCGGCAGAGGGCGCGCGGCGCACCGAGCGGCCATCGACAGCCTGGAACGACCAGATCATTTCTAAACTGAACGCTGTGTTGATCCGGGACATCATGTGACTACCACAGAAATGGCAACAGAGCTGGACATAGCACTTTTGCAGCACATTCCACTGTTACAGGAGATTTTGTAATGAAAGACGTGTGGAGGATTTCGCGCGTCGGCACGAAGCAGCTCAGGACGCGCAGCAAAAAAACACCTCCGTCTTGGAAGTCTCACAGGACATGTTGTGGCATGTCCAGCTGTTACACAATTTCTCGGATACTCACTCGACTGAAAGCCATCGAAAGCTGTCTGAATCTTCTGAATGGTTTCCAACACGGAGGTGTTTTTTTTTTTTTGCTGCGCGTCCTGAACTGCTTCGTGCCGACGCGCGAAATCCTCCGCACGTCTTTCATTACAAAATCTGTAACAGTGGAATGTGCCGCTTAAGTGCTATGTCCAGCTCTGTTGCCATTTCTGTGGTAGTCACATGATGTCCCGGATCAACACAGCGTTCAGTTTAGAAATGATCTGGTCGATCCAGCCTGTCAAATGGCCGCTCGGCGCGCCGCGCACCCTCCGCTGCTGTGGGCTGTCTTTAAAAAGGTTTTAATAGTACATAATCCGCGTGATGCCGACAGAATCTTCCAACTGCCTGTCTCTAACAGTTTCTGGAAAAAAATTTCATGGAGGAAAGCGGCAGTCTCTCAGCAAGTTCTCAGACAAAAGAAATCCGATGGGAGGGGTGGACCAGTGCTCACTCAAAGCCTGCCCACAGGCGAATGACGCAACCGACAGGCATGGAAAAACTCACGCATGTGCACGAAGGTTCAAGCTTAGCTGATGCAATCACACGTGATTCAAATCCATATAGTTTTTGAAAAAAATAAAAAGGTCCGTTACTTTTTGGACAGACCTCGTACATTAAAAATATACGGATGACACAATAAAGTGAAAACACTTTTTTCCATTGTGTTTCATTTAAAAATTAAATAACAAAATAGAAGTAAAAATAAATAATAATGATAATAGTGTGTATATGATAACAATAACCTAAACAATTTATAAATACATTAACACAGTAAATTAACATTAAAAATTACATAATTAACAGGAAATAAAAGGGTTGAGTTCCTCTTCTAAAAATTGTTGAGGTCTAATGTTCTAAAAACATTCTGGACTCACACACCATTCCAACTCATTGCTTAATTTATTACCAGTCTTGAAGAATGTCAGCTATCTATTTTATAAACACTACCCAATCTAAAGCCCATGGCTCCCCATGGGCAACACGCTATATAATGAATTATACATTTATTGTTATTTACATTAATTATTAAGAGCCTATTGTCTTATGTACAATTTGTATATGCTCAATCAAGCCCCTCTATTTTGTGATAATTTCACAAGGACCACAATGGAAACAAGCATTTATTCTTTATTGTCTTATCTGTGTATTAGGGCTGCAGCTATCTCTTATTTTAGTAATCAAGTATTCTATTGATTATTCTGGTGAGTTATCGAGTAATCAGATAAATAGTACTTTTGTATTTTAAAACATTAACAATCCAGGGTTCTCCCTAAGCAATGGCACAAAGTCACTGCATCATCATGGAGATTGTCAAATCTAGTGTATCCCTTTTGTTTTCCTGGGTAATTATTGATTTTTTCATATCTTTACAAGTTATAATTCTTTTCTAGTGTCAGGAGCTCAGTCGAAGTCAGGCCAAAGTCTTGACATTTTGCTGAAATGGTGATGGGTTGTGGCTTTCTGTTTCTTGTTTTCCCCAACTTGTAAAATGTAACTATTTTTATTTTTTTTTTATTTCTTAAGTTTGGTGGACTGGGTCACAGCATGATTTTTTTTTTATTAACACTCTTTCTCTGTGATTCAGCCAGTGCATTTCATTTTCAGCTGGAGGTTGAACATGCAGCCTCGCAGTCACTGTTTTTTTTACTTATCATTATTTTATTTGAGTTACCGTGTTTGTGAAGCGTTGTGTGTTGCCCAAAAATGCGAAAATTAAAACGCGAAACACTCATTGTTAGTCTGAACAAAACACAGCAGAAAGAGTGGACTTCTTCCAGAGACTCTTTGTCAGTGTGGCCGGACGGAGCTGTGAGGGCAGAGATGAGCCGCTCACAGCGGGCAGAGAGAGGCAGCCGCCGACCGCCACGCAAATAGCCGCCCCCACGTAGAGCAGCGGATGAAATGGTGTTTTTTAATAAAACAACAACAACAACAAAAAAAACAGACGAACACACTACTTCGTTTTAAATGCACAGTGAGCTATTTCAGATGTTCAGCGTGGCCCATCTTTCTCCTAAAAGGCTTCATTTCACTCTGTTTGTTGCGTTGGAAAGCTGTAGCTTTTGTGCTAATTTGATTAGCGCTTGCTCTAGTCTTCTTCTGTTTGTTTTTTTCTGCGGACGTTACAGCACCAGACACAGGCCTGGCAAACGAAGCTTCGAGGCACAGAATTTGCATCAAACATTTTTGTAATTGAATTATTCAAATTACTCGACTAATCGTTTCAGCCCTTCTGTGCATCATTCATATATTCGCCCTCGTATGTTTATACTGATGTTGTAGAATGAACTCAATCAGTCATAAACAATATTTTATTTACATTTTGATGGTATCTGCAGGGGGCTGTGTGCATGGAAATATAGACCTGCAATGGACGTGCACGCCTGAATCTATTAGCGTCGCTCAGGACAGGAAGGCACCATTACTAAGGGTGGAGATGTGCCGATCATCAATAATAAACTGACCGCTTTTTGTGCACTAGCGTCGCTATTTCCTAACGGATTTTAACAAATGTAGGCTTGTTTTAAAGCCCTTTGAAAGCTCCTTCCAATGAACCTATACATGTGTGGGTGAAAAAAAAAAACTTTTATGTAAAATGCAGAAATTTGGGGAAATTATGACAAATTGTGCTGCTTTTCTCGCTCTATTGTCGCTAGTTGTTAACAGATTTGAATAAAAGTAGGCTTTGTTTAAAGCCCTTTAATTGCTCTTTCTAATGAACCCATACATGTCTGGGTAGAAAAAAAAGTTTTATGTAAAGTGTGGAAATTTGGGGAAAATATGCCATTCTGTTCATTACTGTGATTTTTTTTTCCTGTCATCATAATTCTCTATGGATTTTTAGAAATGAGGCCTTGTAAGTTGTATTCAAGCTGATTAAAAGCTCTAATGAACCCAAACATGCCTGGATAAACAATCCTTATGTATTAAAATATAAATCTGAAGTATGCTTTGCCATTGTGCTCATTTAACTTGTTGCATTTTCCACTGTAATATTATTGCTCATCTTTTAATGACAACAACATATATATGATTTTTACTAACATTTCATTACAAGTAGATATAAAGCCATTCAGAATTTATGACTTTTGACCCTCAGTCAGGGTAAAAAGTACCTCCTCCATCCCCTCCAACCACACTATTAAAATTTAAATGCCGCCTGTGACCACATGTACAAATCACATTAAACAACAACTGCAAGTATATATACATAAATATATTTAAACATTTTTGTTTCCATATCTGTATGCATGTGAACGCAGCTTAATGAAAAGAACTTATGGCACTGAGTTATAGTCTCAGTATATTGATATTAAATTGCGACATAACGACTTTACAATAGGCATTTATTTTACATAATTACATTATGTACAGTTCATTTTAGTATTTGAGAATTTGTTTTTGTAGTTGGTGCAGTTGATGGTGAAGCACTGGCTGCCTTTTTTTCCTCTCATTTTGCTTCTGTTTAAAAGGTGCGTTAACTGGCTCAAGGTGCTCTGTCCACCCTTAGTAATGGCCGCTGTGCAGCACGCTGCTAGTCACGTGACATTCCAGTCTCTATTTCCATGGCTGTGCGTATGCACATACGTGAGCTTTTGACAAAGAGTGGAAGCTAGTTTTGAGTTAGCAGAAGTTAGCATGTACACTGACGTTCATGAGATGTCTTGTAAAACACTCCAGAGGTGTTATCAGGTTACAAAAACAGCATTTTCAGTTTTAAATCAAATCAATTTTATTTATATAGTGCCAAATCACAACAAACAGTTGCCCCAAGGCGCTTTAGAAGTGTGTATTTCCTGCTAGCTTTTACATAATATATGGGAAAGATGTTATACTTACACATAAACAAAGTGGTTTTTGTTGCGCCAGAGAGACACCAGCCAGTGGTGTCACAGTGCCGCTCTACTCTGATTGACTGTCATCTCCTCTCAAAAAAAAAAAAAAAGGATTTGCATGATTTGCAAAGTCTTTGCAAAACCCAATGGCCATATTGTGATTGCCTAGGACACTAATAAATATAAATATATATACATTTCAATATCATTAGTTTATAGCATTTTTAAAAGGAATAGTTTGCACCATCTGTCATGTTTAGTATGCTTAGTTATCATGTTATGGGGTAACATATGTCACATGAAAATTCAGTAAGGTCTATCTTCTATTTTACATTACAAATCTAAGGTGGAACTCTACTAGTGTATACTAAGGTACTCCTAAATATTTAAGAAAAGAGAAAAAGGAGAAAAAGGAAGAAGAAAGAAGAAGGGACAGAGCCACCTAGGTGCCTGGTCTTAAGAACCAGGGATGGAAGGTTTAAAAGTTTTTTATCCCATGGAAACTCTCCCTGCTCACCCAAGCGGCTCAAGAACATGGACAGCATGTATATAAGTGACATTTACACAAACAGGGCAGTAAACAACATATACAAGAAATATCACAACTACATAATATTATAGGAGATAGTACCTGAAACCTAAATGTTCCTACAGAAAAAGATTGAAATAAACATCTACCTAGTCTGTAGACATGTTGTAAAACAAAGTTATGGCTAATAGGCTAAGATATAAATTTGGTTATTTTATTATAGAAACAAAAACTATGATATAATATGTATTAGGTTCCTATCTAAAGTTCACCCTGCTAGCTAAGTTATGGATAGTTACTATAGAAAGACAAATTGCATACTCTACATGTTATCTAATGGAAACCCCAAACAAAAAGCTAAATAAAGCCAGTAACTACAGTATAAAGCACAATAGTGTCACTACACCCTACAATAACGATCGTAACAACCAATACATATAACAGTAAACGGAAACAAGTGTCTCTTAACGTTAACTTAACAAACAGAACCGGCTATGTTGTTAGCTATGACGGACGGTTCTGCAGCCGACTCGATAAGCTAACGTTAGCAGCTAGGTTTAGCTAATTGTACTGAAAGGTTTTTGCCATGCTAATGCTTCCCTGAAGCATTTACTCAAAATAAAATCTGAAGGACCTAAATGACATGGTGAGATGCTGACGAGCTTTGCTCATTCATGTCTGCGACATATGCATATTATTCATAATGAAAAAGGAAAAGGTTTGCTAAAAATGGAGCACAGTCTGTTCCCATAGGTATCCCTATTGTTTGTTTGAAAATTCTGTTGCAGACCTCTATATAGATATTGTCGATAAGGAATTCTATACGCTCAATCATGTTTTCCTCAGTTACATTACGATAACGTGTAGATGTTGTGTTAGACCAGTATGCTGTCCCATCCTTTCTAATAACGATATATTTAGAGCCTCTAATCCTAAATGCTTCCCTGACTAGTTCACTGATACTATATATTAGTTGGTCATGTCGGATGTTCGTATACAGGGTGGAAAAATTAAAAACTATCAAAATGTGTAGCTACTTTTGTTTTGTTTAACTTTTTTAGTTTATTTAGAACCTCTATGGCATTATCGATCATCCAAAAACAGCTGACTCCAGTCTTCTGAGCTATACCTTTGCAGTACTGTTTAAAATGTTTTCTAACTAATTTCAGGCTCGAGGTTAGCAGTTGGGATAATGGTTTAGTAGTACATGCACTAGAGGCTGCTATAAATCTACTGCCTACTGGATTTTTGTGCATTTTTGGAAGCCAGTAAAAGGATGGTAAGTGTTTCATATAGTGTATGTAAACTTTGGAGCACAAATGTATGCTGAGCATGGAGGGATGAAAAGTCTTTGCAATACCCAATGGCTATCAAATATGGCCATCAGGTATTGCAAAGACTTTTCATCCGTGCTGAAATCCAAGCCCTCATCTACAGGAATGACAGCAGAGGCTTTTTCAATGCCACCAAAGCAATCTACCGCACCTCTACCCAAGGACAAGCACCTCTTTGAGCCTGCTGAAGACCAGAAATGACATGATTGGTCAATGGAAATAACATTTTGAAGACCTCTTGAACACCAACCCATTCATGGAGATCGAGGAAATGCTCAGCCATTTACCATAACGTCACTGAAGAACTCAGCCAAACCCAAACTCAAACTCGTTTTAAGGCTGAAAACAACAAAGCACCCAGTGAAGACAACATCCCCATTGACTTCTTTAAAGAAGGAGGTCCCTTTGTTTAATGCCAACTGCACCAACTCATCATCAGAATCTGACTCAAGAAGAATTACCAGCAGACCTGCACGACTCAGTGACTGTTACCATCTACAAGTAGAAAAGAGACAAGTCTGACTGTGGAAGCCATTGTGGATTTCCCAGCCCAGTCTCACATTTTTTTTTTTTGTTTGTTTGTTTGTTTTTTACGTGCTCCTGTTACAAAATGATTCAAACGGGGTTTTTTTTAACTCACTATTACGAACCCTACTCCTACCCCCAACCCTAACCATAACCACCCCGACCCCCCCACTCCACTTTTAATTTCGTGCAGCTATCATGGAATGTATTAGCATGAAGTTGTGCTGCTCTAACAAAAATGAGGCACTTTTCGTGACAATATCACAAACCAATAGATTAATGTATATTTTGTGCTGCTGAATCACGACTTGCCATGAAACTGGGTTGGGATTTCCTTGCTGTCTACAACAGAAAAGCTTCTTTCAAGGACTGCCAACAACCGTCTGAGACCACTAGCAGAAAACATCCTTGCTGAAACCCAGAGTGGCTTCTGACCATCAAGAGGGACAAGACATTATCTTCACTGTTTGCCAATTGCAAGAAATGTGCTGAGAGCCGCATCAAACATTGTATCTCGCCTTCATTGACTTGACAAAGGCATTAGATTGTCACACCCATTCCTGTGAAAGATCCTGAGCAAAAAAGAAAACGTCTGTCCAGAGACATCCATCAAGATCCCGAGTCTTCATCACGATGACGTGTCTGCCGCAGTTCTGGTAAATGACATAAAAATTGAAACCTTCAACTTTAAATCAAAAGGCTGGGCTGTGTCATCGCGCCTACACTCTTCATCAACTTTATGACAACAATCCTCCACTTTATCAAGGACAAGGTGTCACCATAGTTGACATCATGTCCAGAATGGATAGAAAGCTCTTCGACCTAAGCTGACTAAGAAATAAGAAAAATAAAAAAATCACCATCACTTCACTCCTGGACTTCCAGTATGGCGAGGACAGCACCCTTTGCGGAAGATGGTCTTCAGAAAATCATTGAATCCTTCGATGAAGCTAACATCAAGCTTGGTCTCAACCTGAAGAAGACACAGATCCTGTATCAGCCTCCAACCAACATGGCCAAGTTTCTTGCTGTGACACCTCATGGACAGGTTCTTGAGAAAATGACCCACTTTCCATATGTGGGCAGCCAAGTGTCATCAAATACCACCATCGATGACAAGATTGAAAACCAACTCAAGTGTGCAGGAACTGCCTTTGGTTGGCTATGGACCAGATACCTTCAACACAAGATTAACAGCTTCATGTGAAGCCAAGCTCCAGACCCACCCACCAAACGGCTTTGGTGGGTGGGTCACATCATTAGGATGGATGACAATACTTAGGTTAAGACATCTGGTGAAAATTTCATGTCAATAGCACCTTTAGAAATATATTTACTCAGAAAAATGGTGATGAGTTCAATACTTAGTTAAATTCGGTTCATTTACAGTGGGTAAAATGTTTTTCTACAATGGCCGAGTGCAAAGAAATATGGAAATATTGACCTGCAACAAACATTAACGTATTTGGAGTGTCCAAAAATGTCAACTCACGTCTAAGTCGGCATTAGTCATTGGAACCCAGCTGCAGAATTTGTGACTTAGTAGCAGGAGGCCCTGTAATGTTCATGTTGGTGGGAAAATGTGATTCATGAAAACAAATGGAATCCTGCGCCCTCAGGTCGCACGTATGGAACCTTGACGTCATGTGATATTCTGAAGAGACACGACAATCTCATCAGTGCATCACTTCCACTCCATAAGGAGGCCAAACCACAGCAGTGGAGATGTGAGTAATGACTGAGCTACGCTTACACTGAGCCCAAACCCGGTTAACCCCTTCAGAGAGAGAGAGAGAGAGAGAGAAAGAGAGAGAGAGAGAGAAAGAGAGAGAGAGCATACTTTAATGTTTTTGTGGAGTAGCCCACTCAGACACTGCTGCTACAACCCCAATTCCAATGAAGCTGGGACATTGTGTAAAATGTAGGGCTGGGTATCGAGAACCAGTTCTTTACGAGTATCATTAAGAAATGATTCGATCCACCGATATCAAAAGACTTTTTGCTTAACGATTCCCTTATCGGTCCTTCAGAGCAGCCGTTGATTTTGAGGGTGTTTGTTGGGAAAATGATGATTTCTCTATGTTGATTACAGACCCTGCAGTGGCTCTGTAATCAACCGTTTCTGCAGCATAACACCACTTTGAAGTGTGAACCATTGAAGCAATGCTTCGATCCACTAGCTCATTGGTTCTTTGATTCGCTGCTGTTCAGAAACTGCAAATCCGCTTCTTAACCCCTCTCAAACCCATTAAAATATCGTGAGTCACTTTTGTGTGGATTAAAGTCACTAAATGGGACTCATGTCTTGTTGCAGTCAAGAAACAAGAATCATCCTCTGTTCCGTTGGCACAGCTCCAAACATTGCGCGGCTCTCTGCTGAGACAGAGTCCGCTCGGAATTAATAACTTCAAAATGAATTGCCGCTTTAAATAAAATGACACCTCTTACAAACGTTGTAATACAGACAAGAAACTACAATAGACTAAAACATTTTTTTCCTCCCAAAATGAGACGCCCTGCATTCTTTATAAATTACATCCTGACGTGCAGCGCATTCAGCTGCAAGAGCTCAGCTGAGATGTATGGAGTGAGATTCATGTCAATAATGTCCGAAAGGAAATGCTTTGGACTAAAACTACAGATTTTGTTTAGTTCTGTTTATGTCCAGAGATCAAGGATCCACCATGTAGAGTTTATTATGTCCAAAGTTTAAGGATCCAGTGACCAATTTCATATTTATTTACTTTAAACTCAATAAAATGTTGTTCAATTTCAATTCAATTTAATCGGCTTATAAAGCACCGAATCACAACAAAAGCCGTCTCAAGTTGCCTCACACAGAACAGTCCAACATAAAAATTTTAAATGAATAAATAAAAAAATAAAAAAATCAAATACATAATTAAAAACAGAAGTAAAAGAATAAAACAGATAAACACTAAAAACTATTCATAAGAAAGAGAATAAAAATAGGCTTTAAATCTTGACTTAAAAATGTCCATGGACTCCGACTGCCTCACGGTCGCAGGAAGACCGTTCCACAGAGCGGGCGCATGATAAGAAAAAGGTCTTTGACCCGCTGACATAGAAAACTTGTAAAGCCTGCTTTTAGTACACAAAAAGGTACTTTGGTTAAAATTTGCACAGATGCACAGCTGTTTGCCTTTTCTGCATTCTGCTGTATGCAGATGCTTTTAATTTGACAGAGATGGTGGCGGAAGACATTAAAAACACTATACATTTCACTCATGTGGCCAATATAACACTTAACTCACTCATGGTAACAGCAACATAACACTTATCTAAACTGACTAAACAAACTGAACTACAAAAACACAATAAATCAATAACACTAACAACACTGTTAAACTAACATGAACCACAATAACATTTAAAATCCCAAACTCCCATGGTGCATTGCAGCACAACATCCATTATTTATTGGTTAGTTAAAATTGCTCATTTATCCAAAAATATTTGTCCTATCGACTTTCAAAGTTTTCCCGGAGTTCATCCATGACCCAAAATACATAAGCATGCCAAACGGCAAATGTCAGTTCTCCCCGGTTTTGCGTGATCGAAGCCATACACACGCATGCACGCACACACGCCGACAGAGGCCATTTGGCTATTATAATATAGATGAGAGGAGACTGGAATCACTTATCTAAAATTCTGGAAAAACTATTCAGAAATTGATGTGACAGTTTTATGGAGAAACCTCAGTTGCTGACTGAAAGTCAGTTGGATGGATGGATTTAGAAACAACACATTGACATCCTATCTTCCCATCTTATCTTAGGGACCTCGTAGTACCATATCACCCCAATAGAGCGCTTCGCTCTCAGACTGCAGGCTTACTTGTAGTTCCTAGGGTTTGTAAGAGTAGAATGGGAGGCAGAGCCTTCAGCTTTCAGGCTCCTCTCCTGTGGAACCAGCTCCCAATTCAGATCAGGGAGACAGACACCCTCTCTACTTTTAAGATTAGGCTTAAAACTTTCCTTTTTGCTAAAGCTTATAGTTAGGGCTGGATCAGGTGACCCTGAACCATCCCTTAGTTATGCTGCTATAGACGTAGACTGCTGGGGGGTTCCCATGATGCACTGTTTCTTTCTCTTTTTGCTCTGTATGCACCACTCTGCATTTAATCATTAGTGATCGATCTCTGCTCCCCTCCACAGCATGTCTTTTTCCTGGTTCTCTCCCTCAGCCGCAACCAGTCCCAGCAGAAGACTGCCCCTCCCTGAGCCTGGTTCTGCTGGAGGTTTCTTCCTGTTAAAAGTGAGTTTTTCCTTCCCACTGTAGCCAAGTGCTTGCTCACAGGGGGTCGTTTTGACCGTTGGGGTTTTACATAATTATTGTATGGCCTTGCCTTACAGTATAAAGCGCCTTGGGGCAACTGTTTGTTGTGATTTGGCGCTATATAAAAAAATTGATTGATTGATTGATCCTTGGTGCTGACTGATCTGGTAGAAAAATAACTGATAGTACTGATAGAAAAAATATGCACTTGGAATATTTCTTTATCTGAAGAAAGCAGTTAATAAATGTCAATCATGATATATCTATCTATAAAGCAAGAAACGTCTGTGTGAGTGCAAGTATGCTGTCGCAAATCTCTCTGTTTCGGCTATGGCTTGGCATGACAAAATGATGTGCTGCCTTTATTATGAAAATTTTGGGGAATAATTTTCAAAACCTTTATTTTGAAACCTTTATTTTCATTACAGGGTTGGCCTGCACGGGAAATGCATTGCTTTTCCAAATGTGCCCATGAATAAAATTAAGCTCACCCTCTCTTCTTCTATGTTGTTTGGTGCACCAGTTTAATCGGCTAACGTTATCTTAGCCTTACCTGATCAATGGGTGCCATGATTTACCCAGGCTGAGTGCAAATATGAGTAAATTAAGTACTTTTATTTAATTGGTTTTTGTGGCATTTTGTAAATGTTGAAATGCGCTCCGTTGTCAAAACATACCCCTGTAAACAAATCAAGCGCACCTTCATCCTTATTGTTACATTGCTGCCGCCTTCTGCATCAGTCCGTTATTGCAGTACGAAATCCTATCCATGAGTCCAGTGTCTTTCAAGTATTTAAAAAGCCAACACTTCTCCATCCCACTTGACCTTATGTCTAAAACTGTCTGCACATCACCTAAACAAATTCATACTTATTACAATATTCCACCATACCAGTCCTTTTACTTCACTTCAAAAAAAGAAATCTAAATCTAGTAGTCCAATCTAGTGGACAAATGCATGAATCAGGGTCTCCGCATCAACCAAAGACAGGACGGGACAGATCTTCACTATATTTCGCAGGTGGAAGAAAGCAGTCCTCATAATATCTCTAATGTGTAAGTCAAAGGACAATGTGGGGTCATAAATCACCCCAAGGTTCCTCACTTTATCAGTGTGATGTATGACACATGAGCCTAGGTTAAGTGTTAACTGATCAAACTGATGCTGATGTCTCGCTGGACCAAGAACCATCATTCCGGTCTTATCCGAATTTAAAAGTAAGAAATTGCTGGACATCCAGCTTTTCACTGATGCCAGGCAATACTCTAAGGACTTCATGTGTACGAGAGTACCAGTAGTTATTGGCATGTATAACTGAGTATCATCAGCATAGCAATAAAAGGCAATCCCAAAGCACTGCAATACATGCCCAAGGGGTGCTATGAAAAGGAGAAAAGCAAGGGGCTTGTTTCACACTGTTTCTCTGTTTTCATCGAAACGCCATCCAAACTTTGCACCATGTGTGAAGGGGCCATTAATGAGATCCAAAGTAATGGCCTTAGAGGGGTTGATAATTGGACTGTTTGGATTTGGGATTGGTTCTATACTAAATGGTAAATGGGCTGCATTTATATAGCATTTTTCCATCTGCATCAGACGCTCAAAGTGCTTTACAAATAATGCCTCACATTTACCCCGATGTGAGGCTGCTGTCATACAAGGTGCTCAGTACACTACTAGCAAGTATAAGATGCCTAAAATTAGGTTTAGGTTTTAGAAGTTCCACACAGGTTGTAGGTAGCAGACACAAAAGCCTGTCCTTTCATATGGTTCACAAGCAGCAAAGCCGGTCTTTCCAAAAGGTCCACAGACACTAAAGCCTGCACTTTCATAATGTCCAGGCACACTGAAACGAGTCATTCCATTATGTCCAGGCACACTGAAACCAGTTTTTCCATAATGTCCAGGCACACTGAAACCAGTCCTTCCATACTGTACAGGTGCATTGAAACCAATCCGTCCATACTGTCCAAGCACACTGAAACCACTTCTTCCATAATGTCCAGACACACTGAAACCACTCCTTCCATACTGTCTAGGCACACTGAAACCACTCCTTCCATACTGTCCAGGCACACTGAAACCACTTCTTCCATAATGTCCAGGCACACTGAAACCACTCCTTCCATACTGTCTAGGCACACTGAAACCAGTCCTTCCATACTATCCAGAAGCACTGAAACCAGTCCTTCCATACTGTCCAGATGCACTGAAACCAGTCCTTCCATACTGTCCAGCTGCACTGAAACCAGTCCTTCCATACTGTCCAGACACACTGAAACCAGTCCTTCCATACTATCCAGGCACACTGAAACCAGTCCTTCCATACTGTCCAGCTGCATTACAACCAGTCCTTCCATACTATCCAGGCGCACTGAAACCAGTCCTTCCATACTGTCCAGGCACACTGAAACCACTCCTTCCATACTGTCTAGGCACACTGAAACCAGTCCTTCCATACTATCCAGAAGCACTGCAACCAGTCCTTCCATACTGTCCAGACACACTGAAACCAGTCCTTCCATACTGTCCAGCTGCATTGAAACCAGTCCTTCCATACTGTCCAGACACACTGAAACCAGTCCTTCCATACTATCCAGGCACACTGAAACCAGTCCTTCCATACTGTCCAGCTGCATTAAAACCAGTCCTTCCATACTGTCCAGGCACACTGAAACCAGTCCTTCCATACTACCCAGGCGCACTGAAACCAGTCCTTCCATACTGTCCAGGCGCACTAAAACCAGTCCTTCCATACTATCCAGCTGCATTGAAACCAGTCCTTCCATACTGTCCAGACACACTGAAACCAGTCCTTCCATACTATCCAGGCACACTGAAACCAGTCCTTCCATACTGTCCAGCTGCATTAAAACCAGTCCTTCCATACTGTCCAGGCACACTGAAACAAGTCCTTCCATACTGTCCAGGCGCACTGAAACCAGTCCTTCCATACTATCCAGATGCATTGAAACCAGTCCTTCCATACTGCCCAGGCACACTGAAACCAGTCCTTCCATACTGCCCAGGCACACTGAAAACAGTCCTTCCATACTATCCAGGCGCACTGAAACCAGTCCTTCCATACTATCCAGCTGCATTGAAACCAGTCCTTCCATACTGTCCAGACTAGGGATGGGTATCGAGAACCGGTTCCTTTCGGGTATCGTTAAGAAATGATTCGATCCACCGACATCAATAAGCTTTGTGCTTAACGATTCTGTTATCGGTCCTTCAGAGTGGCCGTTGTTTTGGCGGGTGTTTGTCAGGAAAATGATCATTTCTCTACATTGATTACAGACCCTGCAGCGGGTCCTTAATCAACTTTTCTGCAGCGCGGCTTTGCTTTGAACCTTGAACCAATCGATGTGTGGTTCGCAGATTGAAGCAATGCTTCGGTCGATTGCTTCGTTTATTTCTTTCTTTCGCTTAATTTTCCCCCGCTAAAACCCTAAAGAGCATACAGCTGTGAGTATTATTTACCTTTTCTATGTTAAACCGACCTGTTATGGTCTTCTGAAACAGTTGATAGATGTATTTTATAACTTAAAAACGGGAGCGATGCTAACGCGTTAGCATGTCTACGGCATTTTCAATGTTAAAAGTTAGCATTTAGCAATTGCAGCCGTCATCACGTTCGGGTGCATTTGTTTTCAAATTGTAATATTTCTTAAATTTATTTTTGCTTATATATTAATAATCTAATGATTATTATATACAATTTTAGAGAAAGAGACAAAAAGAACCTGAATAGAAACACAACAGAAAATATATAACAGCAGCTAACATAAATAAATAAATACATAAAGAAATAAGTGTTTCCTGTGAACACCTAGTGACTCTCACACCTCCATTTCATCCCTGTCTTATTTAAGTTCAATGACAGTTTGTTTCAGTCAAACCATATTTTCAGTTTGTTAATTTCTTCAGTGATTTCCTCTAGAACTATCTGCCAAACTAGAAAACTGCTGCATAGTAAGAGCAGAATACTACTGGAATGAATTTGAATAAGGAAAGTTTTTTTTTTTTTTCTCACCTAAATGGATTCAGCACTCACTCCAGTTTATTGTCTGGAATAGTCCCAGATTGCATTTCAGAGCTTCTAGAATTCAAACATTTTCGTGCAGGTGGTGTTGGGGGGTAATTTTGGGTTTCAGCTTTTTTTGTTTTTCACCACTTTCATCCCTGAATATGAGTTGTGATACACTTTTGTGCGGATTAAAGTTACTAACTGGGACTCCTGTCTTGTTGCGAGAAAGAAATGAGAATCGTCCTCCGTTCTGTTCACACAGGTCCAAACGTCGCACGTCGTCTTCACTATATTTCGCAGGTGGAAGAAAGCAGTCCTCATAATATCTCTAATGTGTAAGTCAAAGGACAATGTGGGGTCATAAATCACCCCAAGGTTCCTCACTTTATCAGTGTGATGTATGACACACGAGCCTAGGTTAAGTGTTAACTGATCAAACTGATGCTGATGTCTCGCTGGACCAAGAACCATCATTCCGGTCTTATCCGAATTTAAAAGTAAGAAATTGCTGGACATCCAGCTTTTCACAGATGCCAGGCAATACTCTAAGGACTTCATGTGTACGAGAGTACCAGTAGTTATTGGCATGTATAACTGAGTATCATCAGCATAGCAATAAAAGGCAATCCCAAAGCACTGCAATACATGCCCAAGGGGTGCTATGAAAAGGAGAAAAGCAAGGGGCTTGTTTCACACTGTTTCTCTGTTTTCATCGAAACGCCATCCAAACTTTGCACCATGTGTGAAGGGGCCATTAATGAGATCCAAAGTAATGGCCTTAGAGGGGTTGATAATTGGACTGTTTGGATTTGGGATTGGTTCTATACTAAATGGTAAATGGGCTGCATTTATATAGCATTTTTCCATCTGCATCAGACGCTCAAAGTGCTTTACAAATAATGCCTCACATTTACCCCGATGTGAGGCTGCTGTCATACAAGGTGCTCACTACACTACTAGCAAGTATAAGATGCCTAAAATTAGGTTTAGGTTTTAGAAGTTCCACACAGGTTGTAGGTAGCAGACACAAAAGCCTGTCCTTTCATATGGTTCACAAGCAGCAAAGCCGGTCTTTCCAAAAGGTCCACAGACACTAAAGCCTGCACTTTCATAATGTCCAGGCACACTGAAACGAGTCATTCCATTATGTCCAGGCACACTGAAACCAGTTCTTCCATAATGTCCAGGCACACTGAAACCAGTCCTTCCATACTGTACAGGTGCATTGAAACCAATCCGTCCATACTGTCCAAGCACACTGAAACCACTTCTTCCATAATGTCCAGACACACTGAAACCACTCCTTCCATACTGTCTAGGCACACTGAAACCACTCCTTCCATACTGTCCAGGCACACTGAAACCACTTCTTCCATAATGTCCAGGCACACTGAAACCACTCCTTCCATACTGTCTAGGCACACTGAAACCAGTCCTTCCATACTATCCAGAAGCACTGAAACCAGTCCTTCCATACTGTCCAGATGCACTGAAACCAGTCCTTCCATACTGTCCAGCTGCACTGAAACCAGTCCTTCCATACTGTCCAGACACACTGAAACCAGTCCTTCCATACTATCCAGGCACACTGAAACCAGTCCTTCCATACTGTCCAGCTGCATTACAACCAGTCCTTCCATACTATCCAGGCGCACTGAAACCAGTCCTTCCATACTGTCCAGGCACACTGAAACCACTCCTTCCATACTGTCTAGGCACACTGAAACCAGTCCTTCCATACTATCCAGAAGCACTGCAACCAGTCCTTCCATACTGTCCAGACACACTGAAACCAGTCCTTCCATACTGTCCAGCTGCATTGAAACCAGTCCTTCCATACTGTCCAGACACACTGAAACCAGTCCTTCCATACTATCCAGGCACACTGAAACCAGTCCTTCCATACTGTCCAGCTGCATTAAAACCAGTCCTTCCATACTGTCCAGGCACACTGAAACCAGTCCTTCCATACTACCCAGGCGCACTGAAACCAGTCCTTCCATACTGTCCAGGCGCACTAAAACCAGTCCTTCCATACTATCCAGCTGCATTGAAACCAGTCCTTCCATACTGTCCAGACACACTGAAACCAGTCCTTCCATACTATCCAGGCACACTGAAACCAGTCCTTCCATACTGTCCAGCTGCATTAAAACCAGTCCTTCCATACTGTCCAGGCACACTGAAACAAGTCCTTCCATACTGTCCAGGCGCACTGAAACCAGTCCTTCCATACTATCCAGATGCATTGAAACCAGTCCTTCCATACTGCCCAGGCACACTGAAACCAGTCCTTCCATACTGCCCAGGCACACTGAAAACAGTCCTTCCATACTATCCAGGCGCACTGAAACCAGTCCTTCCATACTATCCAGCTGCATTGAAACCAGTCCTTCCATACTGTCCAGACACACTGAAACCAGTCCTTCCATACTATCCAGCTGCATTGAAACCAGTCCTTCCATACTGTCCAGACACACTGAAACCAGTCCTTCCATACTATCCAGGCACACTGAAACCAGTCCTTCCATACTGTCCAGCTGCATTAAAACCAGTCCTTCCATACTGTCCAGGCACACTGAAACAAGTCCTTCCATACTATCCAGCTGCATTGAAACCAGTCCTTCCATACTGTCCAGACACACTGAAACCAGTCCTTCCATACTATCCAGGCACACTGAAACCAGTCCTTCCATACTGTCCAGCTGCATTAAAACCAGTCCTTCCATACTGTCCAGGCGCACTAAAACCAGTCCTTCCATACTATCCAGCTGCATTGAAACCAGTCCTTCCATACTGTCCAGACACACTGAAACCAGTCCTTCCATACTATCCAGGCACACTGAAACCAGTCCTTCCATACTGTCCAGCTGCATTAAAACCAGTCCTTCCATACTGTCCAGGCACACTGAAACAAGTCCTTCCATACTGTCCAGGCGCACTGAAACCAGTCCTTCCATACTATCCAGATGCATTGAAACCAGTCCTTCCATACTGCCCAGGCACACTGAAACCAGTCCTTCCATACTGCCCAGGCACACTGAAAACAGTCCTTCCATACTATCCAGGCGCACTGAAACCAGTCCTTCCATACTATCCAGCTGCATTGAAACCAGTCCTTCCATACTGTCCAGACTAGGGATGGGTATCGAGAACCGGTTCCTTTCGGGTATCGTTAAGAAATGATTCGATCCACCGACATCAATAAGCTTTGTGCTTAACGATTCTGTTATCGGTCCTTCAGAGTGGCCGTTGTTTTGGCGGGTGTTTGTCAGGAAAATGATCATTTCTCTACATTGATTACAGACCCTGCAGCGGGTCCTTAATCAACTTTTCTGCAGCGCGGCTTTGCTTTGAACCTTGAACCAATCGATGTGTGGTTCGCAGATTGAAGCAATGCTTCGGTCGATTGCTTCGTTTATTTCTTTCTTTCGCTTAATTTTCCCCCGCTAAAACCCTAAAGAGCATACAGCTGTGAGTATTATTTACCTTTTCTATGTTAAACCGACCTGTTATGGTCTTCTGAAACAGTTGATAGATGTATTTTATAACTTAAAAACGGGAGCGATGCTAACGCGTTAGCATGTCTATGGCATTTTCAATGTTAAAAGTTAGCATTTAGCAATTGCAGCCGTCATCACGTTCGGGTGCATTTGTTTTTAAATTGTAATATTTCTTAAATTTATTTTTGCTTATATATTAATAATCTAATGATTATTATATACAATTTTAGAGAAAGAGACAAAAAGAACCTGAATAGAAACACAACAGAAAATATATAACAGCAGCTAACATAAATAAATAAATACATAAAGAAATAAATGTTTCCTGTGAACACCTAGTGACTCTCACACCTCCATTTCATCCCTGTCTTATTTAAGTTTAATGACAGTTTGTTTCAGTCAAACCATATTTTCAGTTTGTTAATTTCTTCAGTGATTTCCTCTAGAACTATCTGCCAAACTAGAAAACTGCTGCATAGTAAGAGCAGAATACTACTGGAATGAATTTGAATAAGGAAAGTTTTTTTTTTTTTTTTTTTTTCTCACCTAAATGGATTCAGCACTCACTCCAGTTTATTGTCTGGAATAGTCCCAGATTGCATTTCAGAGCTTCTAGAATTCAAACATTTTCCTGCAGGTGGTGTTGGGGGGTAATTTTGGGTTTCAGCTTTTTTTGTTTTTCACCACTTTCATCCCTGAATATGAGTTGTGATACACTTTTGTGCGGATTAAAGTTACTAACTGGGACTCCTGTCTTGTTGCGAGAAAGAAATGAGAATCGTCCTCCGTTCTGTTCACACAGCTCCAAACGTCGCGCGGCTCTCTGACGAGTCAAGATAGAACGATAGAAATCAGTCTGAATTAATAACTTCAAAGCGAAACACAGTTTTGTTTATTTTTATTTATGTCCAGAGATCAAGGATACAGTGACTAATTTCATATTTATTTACTTTAAGACTCAAGGAAATACATAGAAAACCTGTAAAGCCTACTTTTAGTACAAAATTCAGGAGGTATTGATAAGGAATCGGATCGATAAGCAGAATCGATAATGGCATCGATATCGATAAAACCTTATCAATACCCATCCCTAGTCCAGACACACTGAAACCAGTCCTTCCATACTGTCCAGCTGCATTGAAACCAGTCCTTCCATACTGTCCAGGCACACTGAAACCAGCCCTTCCATACTATCCAGGCGCACTGAAACCAGTCCTTCCATACTATCCAGGTGCACTGAAACCAGTCCTTCCATACTGTCCAGCTGCATTGAAACCAGTCCTTCCATACTGCCCAGGCACACTGAAACCAGTCCTTCCATACTATCCAGGTGCACTGAAACCAGTCCTTCCATACTATCCAGGTGCACTGAAACCAGTCCTTCCATACTATCCAGGCGCACTGAAACCAGTCCTTCCATACTATCCAGGTGCACTGAAACCAGTCCTTCCATACTGTCCAGCTGCATTGAAACCAGTCCTTCCATACTGTCCAGGCACACTGAAACCAGTCCTTCCATACTATCCAGGTGCACTGAAACCAGTCCTTCCATATTGTCCAGTTGCATTGAAACCAGTCCTTCCATACTGTCCAGGCACACTGAAACCAGTCCTTCCATACTATCCAGGCGCACTGAAACCAGTCCATCCATACTATCCAGACGCACTGAAATCAGACCTTCCATACTGTCCAGCTGCATTGAAACCAGTCCTTCCATACTGTCCAGGCACACTGAAACCAGAACTTCCATACTATCCAGGCGCACTGAAACCAGTCCTTCCATACTATCCAGGTGCACTGAAACCAGTCCTTCCATACTGTCCAGGCACACTGAAACCAGTCCTTCCATACTATCCAGGTGCACTGAAACCAGTCCTTCCATACTATCCAGGTGCACTGAAACCAGTCCTTCCATACTGTCCAGCTGCATTGAAACCAGTCCTTCCATACTGTCCAGCTGCATTGAAACCAGTCCTTCCATACTGTCCAGGCACACTGAAACCAGTCCTTCCATACTATCCAGGTGCACTGAAACCAGTCCTTCCATACTGTCCAGTTGCATTGAAACCAGTCCTTCCATACTGTCCAGGCACACTGAAACCAGTCCTTCCATACTATCCAGGCACACTGAAACCAGTCCTTCCATACTATCCAGGCGCACTGAAACCAGTCCTTCCATACTATCCAGGCGCACTGAAACCAGTCCATCCATACTATCCAGACGCACTGAAATCAGACCTTCCATACTGTCCAGCTGCATTGAAACCAGTCCTTCCATACTGTCCAGGCACACTGAAACCAGAACGTCCATACTATCCAGACGCACTGAAGTCAGTCGTTCCATACTGTCCAGCTGCATTGAAACCAGTCCTTCCATACTGTCCAGGTGCACTGAAACCAGTCCTTCCATACTATCCAGGTGCACTGAAACCAGTCCTTCCATACTGTCCAGCTGCATTGAAACCAGTCTTTCCATACTGTCCAGGCACACTGAAACCAGTCCTTCCATACTATCCAGGCGCACTGAAACCAGTCCTTCCATACTGTCCAGATGCACTGAAACCAGTCCTTCCATACTGTCCAGCTGCATTGAAACCAGTCCTTCCATACTATCCAGGCACACTGAAACCAGTCCTTCCATACTATCCAGACTCAGTGAAACAACTCCTTCCATACTGTCCATGTGCACCAAAGCCAGTCTTTACATATGGTCCATATGCACTAAATATGGTCCTTCCAAACAGTCAGTGTGCCCTGAAGACACATGCCGTTAATGCACACTGAAACTGGTCCTTCATTACTGTCCATGCACACTAAAGCTGGTCTTTCCACACAGTCCATCTTCACTAAACCCGGTCCTTCCATGTGGTCCATACACCTTAAAGCTGGTCCTTCTGTACAGTTCATGCACACTAAAATTTGTCCTTCTATTTGGTCTACACACACTAAAGCCAGTCCTTCCCTGTGGCCCACCTGCACTAAAGCGGGTCTTCAAATTTACACCCTGGAGTGTTTGTGCCTCCTGCAGCAACAGTGAGTCACCAGAAAACAGACAGCAGGTGGTGTTGATGTCAGAGATATATAAGACATCTGCTGCAACCCAAAGAGGAAACAAAACTGGGACCAACTGGACCCGTGTGCGGTATCATATCAAAATTTGCACACTTAATGTTTTTTGTTGGGGCTTTTTTTTTGCTCTGCTGTCTGAATTACCTTTAACCTTGAGAATTAAGATGACAGCTTATTAGAATATTTTGATCATACAAAGTTTAGGCGTTCAACATAAAATATTTTATATTTTTTGTCTTCATGAATTACGGCACAGTGGCTTCATCACGCGTTGCGCTCCCGCTGGTCCTGCATGGGATCCTGCTGTGTATTTTCTCTGCTTCTCTTCCAGTCATCAGCACTCAACATATCAAAGGGAACACCAGTTTGCTGCTCCCGACCAGCAGCTACTCCTGGGACATGAGGGGGGTCACAACTAGAAATGAAGAATACCTCCAGGGCATAAAGAGACTCAGGAGACTCTACTGTAACATTGGCATCGGCTTCCACATTCAGGTCTTACCCAGTGGAAAGATCACAGGGGAGCATCGTGAGAACTGATACAGTAAGAAGCTTTTATACTCAAAGCTGATATCCATTCCACACATCAGACACACTGAAATAAATACCCAACAGATATTTATTGATGAATAAAAATGAACAAATTAGACAAATTATGAGAATTTTTATCTAGTTACAGCAATTATACCACTGATTCTTAATAAAAAAATATGCAGTTGTGGTCAGATGTTTACATACAAGGAGCAGTTGAGAAGTTTTGAGCCTGACACAGAATAAGTAGGGCATGGATCTACATCTACTGCATTCTGAGAAACCAACATTTTTTGAGAATGTAAGAAGTTTTGACTCATTGTGTGCAATGTTGAGAAATGTTGATCCAGCCAGCCAACCTCCTTTTCAAGAGCCAGGAACGTGAGCATGCTTGCTCCTTTAATGACTTGTCAAACTGACAACACTGATTTGGACTGAAATGACAAAAAGGAGAGATAGAAAAAAGCAAACTTAATGCGCTGATATTTTAGCAACAATGGCGTCCATTTCTTCTGGGTAACATGTCAATGCATAATGCTATCATATTTATTTAAAGGTATCAGATGTCCTCAAAACCACTCCCACTCACATTGTACACATGGAAAGAACACACAACGCAGTGATTACTTTCTGAAGGACAACACGCGACTTTAGAGTGAACATGGTTCAGAACAATCCCAACCATGCTTTTGCTGTGCACTCTTAACTCTTCCTGTATCCTCCTACTTCCTGTTGCTGTGCTGACTTCCACCATCATTGTGGATTTCAAAATAAAAGCCCCACAATGACAGCAATGCAAAACATCTCTTCACAGTCCTACCAGCGAACTAAACATACAAGAAGAAGATGAAGAAGAAGAAAGGCCTTTTTTGTCATTGTACACAAAATAAAATGTGTCCTCTGCATTTTGCCATTCTCATTACAGTTAGACACAATCCAGCTACTCGGAGCAGCGGGCAGCCAGCCTGTCTTGGCCAGGGCCAGAGAAAGGAGCAGACTCTAAATAAGCTTGTTTTTGATTATGGGAGGAAACCCACACAGTCACGGTAGAACATGCAAACTCCACGTAGAAAGAACCAGGCAGAACACAATCCCATGACCTTCTTGCTGTGAGACACTAGTGCTAATCACTAAACCACCATGCCACCGAACAACCCATTAGTTTTAGGTTTTCTAAAATAAAATGACATTTTGAGGCAGAACGATTACAAGTATTTCATATTATTATTTTTATTGCTGCGAGCCGAGTGTTCTAGATCTGATTGGAACATTGCCTGACCAGACTCTCTGAGCATGTGCTGAATCTGTGAGTGTGCACTGATTCTGTGAGTGTGTACTGACTCTGTGAGTGTGCACTGACTCTGTGAGTGTGCACTGACTCTGTGAGTGTGCACTGACAGGTAAAAGTGTATACCCCAGTTCCAATGAAGTTGGGACGTTGTGTAAAATGTAAATAAAAACAGAATACAATGATTTTCAAATCCTCTTCAACCTATATTCAATTGAATACACCTCAAAGACGAGATATTTAATGTTCAAACTGATAAACTTTATTGTTTTTGTGCAAATATTTGCTCATTTTGAAAATGGATGCCTGCAACATGTTTTAAAAAAGCTGGGACAGTGATATGTTTACCACTGTGTTACATCACCTTTCCTTCTAACAACACTCAATAAGCATTTGGGAACTGACACTAATTGTTGAAGCTTTGTAAGTGGAATTCTTTCCCATTCTTGCTTGATGTATGACTTCAGTTGTTCAACCTCTGTTGTCATATTTTGTGCTTCATAATGCGCCACACATTTTCAATGGGCAACAGGTCTGGACTGCAGGCAGGCCAGTCTAGTACCCGCACTCTTTTACTACGAAGCCATGCTGTTGTAACACGTGCAGAATGTGGCTTGGCATTGTTTTGCTGAAATAAGCAGGGACGTCCCTGAAAAAGACGTTGCTTGGATGGCAGCATGTGTTGCTCCAAAACCTGGATGTACCTTTCAGCACTGATGGTACCATCACAGATGTGTAAGTTGCCCATGCCATGAGCACTAACACACCCCCATACCATCACAGATGTTGGCTTTTGAACTTTGCACTGGTATCAGTCTGTATGGTCTTTTTCCTCTTTTGTCTGGAGGACACAATGCCCATGATTTCCATAAACAATTTGAAATGTGGACTCATCAGACCACAGCACACTTTTCTACTTTGCGTCTGCCATTTCACATGAGCTCGCGCCCAGAGAAGGCGGCAGAGTTTCTGGATGTTGTTAATGTTTGGCTTTTGCTTTGCATGGTAGAGTTTTAACTTGCACTTGTAGATGTAGCGACGAACTGTGTTAACTGACAATGGTTTTCTGAAGTGTTCCTGAGCCCAAGCGGTAAGATTCTTTACACAGTGATGTTGGTTTTTAATGCAGTGCTGCCTGAAGGATTGAAGGTCACGGGCATTCAATGTTGGCTTTCGGCCTTGCTGCTTACATGTAGAAAGTTCTCCAGATTCTCTAAATCTTCTGATTATATTATGGACTGTAGATGATGGAATCCCTAAATTCCTTGCAATTGAACCTTGAGAAACATTGTTCTTAAACTGTTGGACTATTTTTTTTTTACGCAGTTGTTCACAAAGTGGTGATCCTCGCCCCATCTTTGCTTGTGAACGGCTGAGCCTTTTCGGGGATGCTCCTTTTATATCCAATCATGACACTCACCAAATCTGTTGCAGGCATCCATTTCAAAATGAGCAAATATTTGCACCAAAACAAAAAGGTCTATCAGTTTGAACATTAAATATCTTGTCTTTTTGCTTTATTGAATTGAATATAGGTTGAAGAGGATTTGCAAATCATTGTATTCTGTTTTATTTACATTTCACACAACGTCCCAACTTCATTGGAATTGGGGTTGAATGTCAGCCTAATGAACTCTTTTAGTTTCTAAAGTAATAAAGGTTAGATTGTCATTTCTTGTGAATAATGTGGTGTCCAGCCCATCCAGGGGGAGTCATAGATTCTTATTTGTTACCATTATTTATTTATTTATTTATTTATTTATTTTTGCTGTGTTACTACCTGTGTGGTTGTGGTCATGAACCTCGTGTCTCTGGCTCATCACACCTGTTTTGTAAGTCATTGGTTATGACTCGTCTTCACCTTGTTGGCTGCATGATTAAGTCTTTGGTTATTAGATTTTGTCAGATTGTCTGGTGACAGTCTTGCTGTCATGTCTCAGCCCTTGTTCAGTGTAAAACAAGTGGTACAAAAAACACTCACCCATGCATGTCCTCCTGTAGATGGCGTTAAAAGAAAAATCCAATATTCACTATGGAAATCCCCCATAGGTAAATATGTTTCTTCATTAAACATGCAACATGTTACAAAAATAAACTAACATTATAATGCTTGGATTTCAGTAGAAACTATATTTCATCAGTTTTATGAATTTTGAAAGGCGGTGCAGCTTTAAGGGCTGGACTTAATTGTGTTTCAGACTGCTATCATTCACAATCTGTTACTGGACTTTGGCACTGACAATAAGCACAGAGATTTGGACACTTTATCATCGTTCACCATAACATCTTAGTTACTCAACTATTTACCTGAAGCATTCAGGTAAAACATGTACAGGATGTCTCTCATCACCAGTTGGACCTTGTATGTGTTATGTGATATGATGTCAGGGGGAGTTGATGAATTGATCTCTTTGTTCCAAGAAAGTCTTCTCTCATTCAAGTAGTTCCAAGATTGGAGCAATCTACACAGGAACCAAGCTTAGTAGGATCAGCGTCACATCACCCCACAATCTCCTGGTGACCCCTCTGGAAGACTCAGAGAGATCAGAACTGAAAATGAAGAATGTTCAGAAGGGTCAGAAGTTGTAATATGCTTTGCTATAGGTTTTGGGTTGCAGTTGTGAACCTGGCAACCTGCCATCAAAGTAAAGTAAGAAACTGCACTCTTGGCCAGAACCACAACAAATGCTGCTTCTGCTTCAAACCTTTACCCTGATGGAGCACAATCAAAACAAGTTTCAAGCTGTATTCACTCAGATGACCCCATTTAAAGATGTTTGAGCATGACTGAAGCTGTTAAGACTAAGAACACCCAGACGTTACCATGCACTTGTGACAATTTGGTGAATTGAGATGAAATTTTTGAACACCTTGAACATTTCACCCCAATTTCAAAACTGGTGCCGATGATGGCAGTAACTACTACTTATACCAAGTTTGTTCAAGACTGACAAAGATGGATCAAGAAGTTTCTATGATGCTTCAAAACATGCCCCAATTTGGAATTCAGGAATAAACGGGAAGGAACGGTGCTCTGTGGAAGAGCCCCTGAACTGAAGACCCACTGTTGGTGATGAGCTGGCATACAACTATTAAAAGAAAATCATCATTCAGTCCTGGAGATTTTGACACCAACCCTTTGTTTCTCTTCATGGTTTTTCTTTTCTTGGTGTCAACTCTTGCTTTCTTCCTGTGTTTGGTTCCCTGTTATCAAACTTATACTCTTTCTCTGTGTGTTTCCCGAGCTGAGTCTGCAGTTTTTGGACACTGTTTTTCTGGGTAGGATTACTAACTGTTTTTTGTTTTTTTTACTTAGCTGTTCTCCTGGACTCTCCATTTGCTTATGCCCTCAAGGAGAATCTTTTTGCTTGGTCTTCTACTGTTATGAACTTTGACCATCACCTGTCTGACAACTGTGAATAAAGAATGTGAATTTTACCCGCCTGTGTTGTTCTCTGTGTTGGGGTCAACAGTCTTTGCTACATACATAATGCTGCTGATTATTGTTATTAATTTCATTACTTCATGTTCACTTTCTTTCCAAGGCCTCCTTGAAATTTCCCCAGTGGAAAGAGGAGTGGTGACCCTTTTCGGAGTGAGGAGTGGACTCTTCATTGCCATGAGCAACAAGGAGAAACTCTATGGCTCGGTGAGAAGTGAAAAAAAATTGCAAAATTGAAGATTGTTTATGAACTGAATTGAAAATATTTATGAAAAGATGCAATTTTATGGTTTTCAATCAACATGTCAACAGAAAGTACTTTTGCCATTTATGACTTATCTTGCCCCCCCACCACACACACACGTGCATGTGTGTGTGTGTGAGTGAGTACACCACTATCTGTATCTGTTCAACCATCTAAATGATCTGTAGCTGTACTTGGAGTGGGCGAGGCCTAAATAGGAAGTGGGTGTGGTTTAACTGGAAATGGGTGGGGCTTAAAGCAGTACATTATTTTAAGTCTGAAATTGATATGGATTGATCAGAAGTAGAGAAGCTTGAATCTTTGACTGGACTGGGTTGCTTGATGCGAGGACGTTTCGCTTCAAATCGCAGAAGCTTCCTCAGCTAAAATTCTTGCTCTGGTGGTCTGACTTCTGTCTTGACTCTTGAGAGACACTCCTCTTCTTCAGGAGTGTCTCTCCCTTATTTAGCAGGAGTAGGGGAAAAACTACAGAGGATCTTCAGTCAGCACAAAATCCCAGTTTTACTTTAAACCTTGAGACAGAAATTAGTTCAGACAGGATCCCTAGTTACAAACAGAGCAATGTAGTGTATTCTATCAGATGTCAGGAAAACTGTAACGAACACTACATAGGTGAGACTAAGCAATCTTTACACAAAAGGCTATACCAGCACCGCAGAGAGGGCGCCAGTGGACCTCAGTCTGCAGTTCATCTCCACCTTAAAGACACTAACCACACGTTTGAGGACAAGGAAGTTAAAATATTAGCCAGAGAGAAGAAATGGTTTGAGAGAGGGGTCAAGGAGGCATTCTTTGTGAAATGTTTGAAACCCAGCCTTAACCTTATCCCCTGTTTACAATGGGGTACTCAGGGCAAAGCAATTTCAGTCTTTTGTTCATGGTAATGAGTCATTCACGTCATCAGCAGAGTCATCAAGGGAGCCATCAGGAGAGGGTCCGTCCCATCATTAGGAGGGACAGCTGCCCTGTCATTAGGAGGGTGCTAACTAGAGCACAGTAGGTGCTAATAAGAGTATGCATGCTAGCTAGAGAAGTCTTGCTTTGGACATGAATTGTTTATCTGAGTGGCACAAATATAATTTGTGTGGCATGTTATTGCATGTAAATCACTGTACAAAAAAATGCCTGAAGCACTCCTGCATTTTAATGCAAATAGATGTATATAACTTTGTTTTTGCTACATTTTTACACATTTTTAAATTTACTATTTATATTTGCATTCAACATTATAAAAGTGGTTCGTTAAAGATGCTTGTGGTTTTCACAGTACAACCTTTCTTCATATTCGAATTTCATGTTTTTACATGAAATGAGGTTCCCTCATAAGAGTATAAGAGTATGCATGAACAAGAGTTGTCACACTCAACACAACTTTTTTTATTGTTTTTTTTAAATTTTAAGATCAAACTGTGATTTTTTTCAATTATTTATTTATTTTTACTGCCTAACATTCTTGGCATTTTTCCCCACACAAAGTCAAACAATGATGATTAAGGTGTGTGTGTGTGTGTTTGTCTGTCTGTGCGTGTCTGTTTGTGTGTGCAATGTGCATGTGTGTCTGTGTGTGCATGTGTGTGTGACTGAGTGACTGTGTGAGAGAGAGAGAGAGGTTGTTCTACTGACCAATTTACTTTTATGAACTGTAGTGAGAAAGTGTCAGATACTGCATGCAGCCATATACAATAAAAGTATTAATATAGGTTACTTTGTGTGTTTAGCTATATGTGTGTATGTGTGTAAGTGGTCTGTAAGACTGTTTAGTTTTTAATGATCTGTTTGAACTTGGTGATTCATGCAAACATCCAATGATGGCAAACAGGGAAATAATATGTCAGCCTTGTTCACTGTGCTCTTCTCAAAAGCACCACGTTCAGCACGAGCAAAGTTTTCCAACTGACTTTATGTCACCCAACCAAACTAAGAGCAAACAAATGGTTAAAAAATAAATAAATAAAAAACCCGACCGGAGTGGAGGCAGTGACCAACGCGACACGAGCCATTTTCATCTCTGTCTTGTCAAATGTACCGCGTACGATACAAAACAAGTTCATCAAGTAACTTTAAATATTATACAAACCAAAACAGAGGTGAGATGAGAGAGCAACATGAGGTAGAGTCAAGCCAAGCACAGAGAGAGAGATCCTGTCTGACTGTCTGTGTGTGTGCTAGAGGCTGCAGAGAAACATGTCTGTGTAGTGAGGGGTGGGCGCTGCGTGTGACTGGCCAGTCACAGAGTGTGACGACAGTTAGTCGCCCAATAAGGATTTTTCTTCAGCATGAGCACAGATATTGACGAGTTTTACTTGTATCATGCTCGTACTCATTGAAAATGCTTTATCCGTACTGGATACTCATCTGAATTGAGTATCTGGCTCAACCCTAGTCAGAAGTTGTAATATGCTTTGCTAAAGGTTTTGGGTTGCAGCTGCATCAATCCAAAGTGCAATTCACTCAATATGTACTTTTTAAGGCAGAAATTAAATTTTAATTTTTTGCTGCATGCCATCTTCATTTACACTGACCCAATAACATGTATACTGATTCTTAAACCTCTGCAAGACTATCACAGGTGTCACCTTTATTATATAGCCCAGTCTCACATTTTTTTTCGTACTCCCGTCATGAAATGATTCAAGTTTTCATGACAGGTTTTTTTTAAAAATCACTATTACTAACCTTACTCCTACACCCAAACCTAACCTTAACCATAACCAAACCGTACTCCTTCCCCTAACCCTAACCATAACCACCACGATTCATGCTCCCATGATGAAGATTTTGCACTTTTTCTGACAATATGACAAACCAATAGATTAATGTATATTTCGTGCTGCTGAATCACGACATGCCGTGAGACTAGGTTGTATTATGACAGCAAGATAATATAATTCTTGTAGTTTCTGAGATATACTCAATTCATTTTGGGCATGTCAATTTCAAGTGGGGGTCTGGAAACAAGGTTTAATTTAAGAACTAAAAACAGCAAATACAGTATGAGGTGCTTTTCTACCAGTGGGTGGTGGTGTTATGGGTCACTCATAAACTGTACCAACCTCTGTAATTTCATCAGACTGCTAGATGGTGGTGCTACAGATTATAAGCACACATTTCCAACAGTTGATTAAGAACGGTTGATTAAGGTTAATTTTGCTGTGCAGTCAAAATTGAGTAAGACATGCAGTGAAGGTTCACACTTTCATCCCAACATCATGGGGCCAATGAAAGCAGTTTACCTGAAACCGGAGAAAAGAAGGGAATATATACATAGACAGGTTCAAAGTGAGTGAGGAAGGAAAGCTGCATGTCTCAGGGTTCAAACAATGAAGGCAAAAGAAACCAAGCTGAACCCATGTCGACAGGATCCAAAGTCACCCTGGGGGCACTCAGGCGGACTCGGTTCGCTACCCAAGGCAGACATAACTCTGGAATTACTTTCCCTGGTTATCGTGGACATGAAGCAGGACTCCAGCAAAATAGTGCCGGAGTCAGAAGACGTATCATCCAGATTGCCCTGTCGAGACAATGCATTGGGTTTGCCGTTCTGTGACCCAGGGCGATATGATAAAATAAAATAAAAATGGCTAAAATAGATAGCCCACCTAGCATTTAAGTAATTTGCAGATTGCAAATAAGACAGATTTTTATGGTCTGTGTAAACCAAAGACGGCATTTGTGCCCCCTCCAGCCAGTGGCGCCACTCCTCCAAGGCCACCTTAATGGCAGTTTGTGGCCTCCAGTGCAGTAATTTTGTTCGGCTGCGGTCAGTTTGGTAGACAAAAATGCGCAAGGATGCAGCCGTTTATCCGAGGGATTCATTTGCGAGAGGATGGCACCAACCCCCACATCAGAAGCATCGACTTTGACCACGAATTGCCGGACCAGGTCAGGGAGGAGCAATACGGGGCAGAGGTAAAGCGATGTTTTAGAACCTGAAAGGCTTTATCATACTCCGGCGTCCACTTGAATGGCCGGAGTGACAGTGTTGCCTCATGAAGGGGAGCCACGACGGTACTAAAATTCCAAATGATTTTGCGGTAGAAGTTCGCAAACCCCAGGAAACACTGAACCTTCTTCCGACTCCCAGGAACTGCCCATTCCCGCACGGCCATTACTTTAGCTAGGTCCATCTTGATCTCACCCTCGGCTAAGACAAAACCTAAAAAGGAGACTGTGGGCTGATGAAACTCACATTTTTCTGCTTTTATGTACAAATCGTTCTGCAAGAGCATCTATAACAGTGCGGACATGTCAGATGTGTGAGTTAAGGTCTGAGGAGAAAATCAGTATAATCATCCAAATAGACGAGCACACATTTATTTAGAAACTCACGTAATAAGTCATTAGCAAGATTTTGGAAAACGGCCGGTGCGTTCGTAAGTCCAAATGGCATTACAAGGTACTCATAGGCATGTTAAAGGTAGTTTTCCACTCGTCTCCCTGCTTGATCCTGACCAAATGGTATGCATTGCGTAAATCGTGCTTGGCAAAAATTTTAGTGTCCTGCAGAAGCTCAAACGCAGTGGAGATGAGTGGCGATGGATAATGATTTTTAACTGTGATGTCGTTGAGCCCTCGGTAATCAATGCATGGACGAAGCGACTTATCTTTCTTTTCTATGAAAAATATCCTTCCTGCCCCAGCAGACAAGGAGGAGTGACAAATCAAGCCGGCCGACAGAGACTCCTGAATATACTTGTTCATGGCGACACATTCAGGGGCAGATAGTGAAAATAATTTCCCTCGAGGAGGACAAGCCCTCCACACGGCATCACTGTTGTTCCTCTGTGGACAGATGAGTCCTGCCCAGCTACATCTGCTCCTCCATGTTGTGTGGGGCAGCGGGGGATGTGGCACGGCTGGGGGCTGCAGAGTGGCTTGGAGGAGAGGTAAAATGGCAAGCTGGATGACATGCTTTGTGGCATAGATGTTCCGCCAGCCGACAGTCGCTTTGGATTGCCAGGGTGATGAGCTGATCCAGATTGTCAGGAAGTTCCACAGTGAGCCCCTGGAAGAAAATATCGAGGAGGGCTGCTGGTTTCCACTAATTCGTCGCCGCCAGAATTTGAAAGTCTATAGTGTAGTCAGAAATGCAGCGACTGCCTTGTTTGAGCCTCATCAATTTTCATTCTTTTAGACGGGAAAATAGATGACATCAGTTCAAAGTGCAACTTGCACTGAGTTATGAAGGGTCTGACGTCATCCGTTTCTCGCGGAAAATCGCTTAGGTTGAGACAGCTGATTACAAAATTCAGGGGCAGGTACGGGAGTGGGCGTGGCTGCTGACCTGGAAGGGGGGCACTGGTAGACACTGCTGGGCCGGCCTGATGGCTAAGCGTAGACAAAAGCTGCTGCATCTGTGCATTTACAGAGGTCAAAAACAAGTGCTGACATTTGGCCAGCTTGTTAATGGTGGTATTAAGCAAGCTGCTTACTGTGGTTGCATACCATTTGCTGAAAAGCCTCTGAGTCTGCTGTGTCCATTGCTGGCCAGATCGATCTTTCAGGCTTGGTGGCTAAAGATGTCTGGACGCAAATGCAAAACTCAGACAAGCAGCTCTGTGGTTCAAAAAGGTTTGGTAGAGATTCAGGCAGAGGTCGCTACACGTTAAGGCAGTCCAAACAAGCAGCAGTACAAAAAACATAAGGCAGAGGTGCAGACGGTCAAAAAACGATGAGACAAAACAGGACTGAGAAAACACATAGAGTAGAGCTGGAAAGAAGGCACAAGGCACATCGATCTGGCAAGTGACAAGTGAAACCAGAGAACCTTAAATACACCCATCATGAGCTACAAATTGGGAACAGGTTTGCGTGGAAAGCACTAGAACAAGAATGTGGCCAGACAGAGTGAAACGCCCACTACCAAGTACCAAGGAAAAGATGAGAGAAAAAGGGACAGAGAAAACCAAAGCAGAAAAAGACCAGCAAGATAACAAACAACCTAGAAAAACTAACAAAACACAATAACCAAATGGAGGCCATGATTCAAACAAGACACAAAAATTCAAATCCTGACAGTTTGTTTTTGTGAATGAAAACAAAAAGCCCCAATGAAAACAAAAAACACAAAAACATTGACCACGCCTCAGCCTTATGACCATCTGTACCGCCGCCTGTCTGATTGTCATACTGTGCACCAACCTAAGCCTGTTTTGTGATTAAACCTTTTACTTATCCTCCATCTGAGTCATGAGTCTGCATCACTGATCTCTATATATTACTGGATAGCTCATTGACCCACACACTCCATACAATCTGCTGAAGCAAACTGGCGGCCATCTTGCCACTCCCAACTTTGACTGCTTATTAGAACCTCAACCATTTCAAATAATAACTGAACTGATTCTCTCATTTACTTATTTTTGTTCTTCGGATAATGTACAATTGATCCCTCCTAATCTATGCCTGCCATGATTAACTATTTGATTTATTTTCTTTCTTACTTTTACTTTCTTTTATTACTTTGACACCTTTATTATTCTCACTTACTTATATCTCACTGGGACAAATACTCAATTCTTTATTCATCATCCTTTAATCAAAGTTTATACAAGTTCTATGGAATCATCAGCAAGCTTTCATATATATATATATATATATATATATATATATATATATATATATATATATATATATATATATATATATATGTGTGTGTGTGTGTGTGTGTGTATGTATTGGTACCATATCAATAGTGGATTTTTTAAAATAGTTGCACTAAAAGAATAAAACACCACTTAACTAGCTACAGGAGAGTTGGTTTTCCCTGCAATGGCAACATTTATTACACACAGCTCTATGAGCTTCAGCCTAATATAAGTAATAAAGCTCGTAGCAACAACACCTAAAGCTCCAAAACTATGCATAAGTAGACCTAATAAATGTCTTAAAATAGTTTGTCCAACACAAAACACATGTGGCTACACATGTTGAGTTAATAAGCCGCTTATTATTATTATTATGATTGTTATTATTATTATTATTATTATTATTATCTTTGTCTATATGCTTTAATAAGGATTAGAACTTTTCAAATTATTGTTCATTACTTCCCATTTCAATCCTACTCATGGGTGAAATGTTCATCCATAGCCTTTGAACTGGAGATTTGCACAGTTTATAGGTGCACATGAAGGTATTTTTAAACAAAATTTCAAAGAATAAAGTTGCGTGTGCCTCATTAAAGATCAATAGAAAAGAGCTTTCAGGAGTGGAACATGGGATTGGTAATATGGTGGCCAGTTTGCTTCAAAAATATTGGCCAATGAGCGATCAAGTAATATATAGAGATCAGTGGTCTGCATTAGTATCCACCTTGTCTGCCATGCCACGTCACCACAGTTCCTGACAGGAACTCATCAGATTTAATTTTGCACGCTAATGCATTAGCATTTTTACCAGCTATCAGGAGCCTGAACCATTAAGCCAAATTAATGTATGATTACTGAGAAAATCATTAGCTCATAACTGTTAATGTCCACACCAAAATACGGTGCATCTAGAAAGTATTCACAGCACTTCACTTTCTCCACATTTTCTTATGTTGCAGCCTTTTTCCAAAATGGAGTAAATTAATCCCCCCCCCCCCCCCAATTCTACTCACAACACCCCATAATGACAACATGAAAAGTTTTTTTTAATTTGTAGCAATTTTATTAAAAAAATAAAAAATAAATCACAGATACATATGTATTCACACCCTTTGCTCAGTATTCAATACAGCCTCAAGTCTTCTTGAATATGATGCCACAAGTTTGGTGCACCTATCTTTGGGCAGTTTTGCCCATTCCTCTTTGCAGCACCTCTCAAGCTCCATCAGGTTGGATGGGGAGTGTCAGTGCACAGACATTTTCAGATCTCTCAAGAGATGTTCAATCGGATTCAGGTCTGGACTCTGGCTGGGCCACTCAAGGACATTCACAGAGTTGTCCTGAAGCCACTCCTTTGATATCTCGGCTGTGTGTTTGGGGTCATTGTCCTGCCGAAAAATGAACTGTTGCTCCAGTCTGAAGTCAAGAGCACTCTGGAGCAGGTTTTCATCCAGGATGTCTCTATACATTGCTGCATTAATCTTTCCCTCAATCCTGACTAGTCTCCCAGTTCCTGCCACTGAAACATCACCACAGCATGATGCTGACACCACCATGCTTCACTTTAGGGATGGTGCCTGGTTTCCTCCAAACGTGACGCCTGACATTCACGCCAGAGAGTTCAGTCTTTGTCTCATCAGACCAGAGAATTTTCTTTTTCATGGTCTGAGAGTCCTTCCTTTTGGAAAACTCCAGGTGGGCTGCCATGTGCCTTTTACTCAGGAGTGGCTTCCATCTGGCCACACTACCATACAAGCCTGATTGGTGGATTGCTGCAAAGATGGTTGTCCTTCTGGAATGTTGTCCTCTCTCCACAGAGGAATGCTGGAACTCTGACAGAGTGACCATCGGGTTCTTGGTCACTTCCCTGACTAAGGCCCTTCTCCCTGATTGCTCAGTTCAGACGGGCGGCCAGCTCTAGGAAGAATCCTGGTGGATCTCAGTCTCTTCCATTTACAGATGATGGAGGCCACTGTGCTCATTGAGACCTTTAAAGCAGCAGAAATGTTTCCGCACCCTTCCCCAGATTTGTGCCTCAAGACAATCCTGTCTCTGAGGTCTACAGACAATTCCTTTGACTTCATGCTTGGTTTGTGCTCTGACATGCACTGCCAACTGTGGGACCTTATATGTAGACAGGTGTGTGTCTTTCCAAATCATGTCCAGTCAGCTGAATTTACCCCAGGTGGACTCCAGTTAAGCTGTAGAAACATCTCAAGGATGATCAGTGGAAACAGGATGCACCTGAGCTCAGTTCTGAGCTTCACATAACATTTTGGCAATATCATATATTGGTTACTTCCTTTTATATTGACAAGTCACATTTATAGTTGAGGGAAATTTGACAAATATATTTACCCTCTGGAGTCTGGGGTATATTTGGACAGTTTTGACAACTGGTTTTACCTTCATAATTCAGCTTAAAAAACTGTTAACTTTGCCTTCCTTGTTTGGTGTCATTTTTTCAGCACAACCTCACCTATGTGTCTTTACAGTTTTTCTTCCATTCTGGCATTCTATATTAACACAGGGAACCTCATTTCATGTAAAAACATGAAATTTGAATATGAAGAAAGGTTGTACTGTGAAAACCACAAGCATCTTTAACGAACCACTTTTATAATGTTGAATGCAAATATAAATAGTAAATTTAAAAATGTGTAAAAATGTAGCAAAAACAAAGTTATATACATCTATTTGCATTAAAATGCAGGAGTGCTTCAGGCATTTTTTTGTACAGTGATTTACATGCAATAACATGCCACACAAATTATATTTGTGCCACTCAGATAAACAATTCATGTCCAAAGCAAGACTTCTCTAGCTAGCATTGATTGGCTTTGAAATGGCGTGATACTTTTTCATTCCTGCTGCTGGCCACTTGGAGGCATAATTTGTCTCTGGTGGCTTTTTTTTTTCCACTCAAGAACAATCCCACGTGGGGTCCACCAACAATCCACGTGGAATCGGTGGTTTTGATTGGTTTATGTCGTGTTTTTCCACCAATGATCCAATGATAAAGGAGAATGTGTGCCCCCCCGGCCACAGCAGAGGAGTAAGGAAAAACGTGCATGCGCGGTCAATGCAGCACCTCCACAATCAAATATGTGGGTTTATGATCAGTTTTGATTTGGTTCAGAGCCTGCGTTTAACACTAAATCATAAAGGGACAGTCATGGTTTATTTCACCTTGAAACTGCTGCAAGCAGAGAAGAGGAAAGAGAGAGAGAAGTCCATTCGTGTGCATGTTGGAGTGCACGAACGGAGAACCGCTCCACACACATTTTCATAATGAATCACAAAAAAGTGGGTTTATGATCAGTTTGGTTTGGTTCAGAGCGTGCGTTTAACACCATATCATAAAGGGCCAGTCATGGTTTATTTCACCTTGAAACTGCTGCAGGCAGAGAAGAGGAAAGAGAGAGAGAAGTCCGTTTGTGCGCATGTTGGAGGAGCACAGGAACAGCAAACCGCTCCACACACATTACCATAATAACGTAGCAAAAACCCCGAACAAAAAATGGGAGCAGCTGAATGGGCAACATTCAAGTTTTACTGAGTCGACCAACAAACTTTAAAAACTGGTTTAACCCCTTAACGCCCATCGTCGCATATATGCTACAATCTCTGACTCAAATATGCAACTTACCAAATTGACCTGTATGCCTGTTGTCGCAAATTTGCAACATACCATCATTATTATTATAACATTATAACATAAAGTCATTACCAGAATACCCAATATTACTATCTAGTTTTTGTGCAAAAGTGAAATTAATAATCTCAACATTATTTACCATCTACTTTAAGGCAAACACACACACAAAACATTTTTTTATATACAGCTATATAAATTCGCGCGTTAAGGGGTTAAAGGTTGAAGTATACACTTTCAACAAACATTCAAAGTGAAACTGAAAGCGTGGGGAATTTGGTGGGAGGAACGCTTAATTTGGTCATGTGACTTGTGACGCGAGGGTGCGTCATTCGACTGCAGAGGGTTAGTTCGAGTCTGACCATCTTTCTTACTCCAAATTACTTTCAGTGGCTAGACTATGACTTTAGGTAACATTCCCAGCAGTGCTGCCACAGTTACTTTGAAAAAGTAATCAAATTACTGATTGCTCCTTGAAAAAGTAGTTAGTTAAAACTAAAACTTAGTTACTTTACTGATTCCTTATTTTTAAAAATAACTAAGTTAGATTACTAGTTGCTTTATTAGCTACATTTAATGATAACCTGTTTTGCCAATACTCACTTTCTAGTCGCCCTTTCTTGACATCAGTGAACATAAATACTTGTTTCATAAAAAATAAAATAAAGACATCTTTCTTGACCTCATTTAAATGTTGACAGCACTGTAATAGTAAAACTTACAATTTCTAACCAACATCATTTATAAATGTAACTAGAAGCACTCAGAGAGTGCAAACCTCCGCCAAGACCATGGGGTCACTGACACCATAACATCTACACGCCGTGGAATCATTGAACCTAAAAAAGTGTAACAGTGATGTTTGCTCAGTAGTTAAAAAAAGTTTCATCTGCTGTGACTGGATAGCATGTATCCTTAGTGCTTGGCATCACAGTTCATTGCAACTTGCACCTTTCCCAGAAGCTACTGTCATCTGAGCACTGATATTGATATTGCATGTGCTTATAGACAAAAACAAATAAGAGACAAAATTCAATGTATTATTCAACTAAAATGCAAATATATTAATTTTTTTTTTAACATTTATGAAACACTTCTCTAAACAAGGCCATAGGGTCACTGACCCTAAAGAGATTCCCTCCTTGGTACAGTGATCAATTTCTTTTTGTCTCTTTCTCTAAAATTGTATATAATAATCATTAGATTATTAATATATAAACAAAAATAAATTTAAGAAATATTACAATTTGAAAACAAATGCACCCGAAAATGATGACAGCTGCAACTGCTTAATGCTAACTTTTAACATTGAAAATGCCATAGACATGCTAACGTGTTAGCATCGTCATCCGGATCGTGATCCGGATCACCACTAAAATTTAATCACTTGTTCCTCTTGTCATTTCCAACCACTCCACAAAATTTCATCAAAATCCGTTCAAAACTTTTTGAGTTATCCTGCTGACAAACAGACAAACAAACACGACCGAAAACATAACCTCCTTAGCGGAGGTAACTATGAAATTCTTTCTAACATTTAAATTCTTTCTAAACATTTTCATTGTTGAAATGATTATTATCAGAAGTAGTAATAGTATGAAAAAATGTCATCAAAAGTGGACCTTCAATCTAGGGCTGCTGTGGGGTGCCATGTCCCCCCACCCCCATGCCCCCTTCCCGCGTGGATTTGCCCCTGACTTGCTGCCTGATCAGAAGAATAGATAATGTTTATTTATGTGGGAACCACAACCAGATTGACAGGTAAGATAGTTTTATCAGCGTTTCTGTACGTCTCAGAAAGAGACTTTAGGTGCATTTGGATGGAACGAAAAAGAGTATTTGTTCATAACGCGTTGCAGATCAGCCATAGCTCTGAGCGCTTTGAGAGAAAACTGTTTTTCAACTCAGAGCACAGTGGAGGAAAAGCTTGCAGCTCACTGAAAGTGGGCAAAGTGGACAGTTCAACCGAACGCCGTGCTCCTGACACCGGTGTGTGATGTTCAGCACTCCCCCTCTGAGCACGGTTTTAATTCTGCGATCGACCCACAATACAAAAAGAATAGTAATGCACAGTGATTTAGAGAAGTAACTTTAATCTGATTTGGAAACATTAACGCATTAGATTACTCATTACTAAAAAAGTGGTCAGATTAGAGTAACGTGTTACTAAGTAACATGTTACCGGCATCACTGGTTACCAGAATGTTCTGGGAATGTTTGAATTACATGCTGTCCAGGCGGCCTATTTTGTGAACTGTTAGACATACTCAATTAGTCGGTTGTGTTTATAGTTGAGAGAAATTATACATTATACAAACATTTTCCAAGGCTATTACTTCTTATATCATCTTCCTTCAGTGAATATATATAGCTCGCGTGATCAGAATGTCGTGGGAAGATTTAAGAGAAACACTGTTGGGAAGGCCAATGTCTGTTTCATGTATAATGAAACAAGATTCAAGATTCAAACAACTTTATTGATCCCTAAAAGGGCGATTCATATCACACCCATTTACCTCGGACAAAAAAATACAGCAATTAATCCACAATTATTACTAGTTGAATGTAATAATGGCACACATCAGAATTAAAACACCGCACATATACATTTGATTGTTTATGTACGAGGTCTGTGAGAAAAGTATCCAACCTTTTTATTTTAGGCAAAAACTATATGGATTTGATTCATATGTTTTTACATCAGCCAAGCTTGAACCTTCGTGCACATGCGTGAGTTTTTTCACGCCTGTCGGTTGCATCATTCACCTGTGGGCAGGCTTTGAGTGAGCACTGGTCCACCCCTCTCGTCGTTTTTTCATTGCGAGGAAATGGCGGAATGATTTGGGCTTTGTTCCATCAGAATTTTTTCAGAAACTGTTAGAGACAGGCAGCTGGAAACCATTCAGAAAATTCACATGGCTTTCGGTGAAAACTTTATGGGCTTCACAGAGATTAAGGAGTGTTACTACCGCTTTAAGGACGGTCCACAATGGTGCACGGCGCGCCGCACTCCGAGCCGCGATCGACAGGCTGAAACCACCAGATCATTTCTAAACGGATGGCTGTGTGGAGCCGGGACCGTCGTGTGCAATTTCTCTGGTTATCACAAGAGCTGGACATCAGCCATTTTCCGGCAGATTTCACTTTTAACAAGAAATTTTGTCATGGAAAGCCGCGTGGAGGCTTTGCACGTCATGACGGAGCCGCTGATGGAGCGAGACAAAGAACACCTCCGTTTTGGAGTGTCAGAGGACAAATTGGGACATACCTATCTCGGCTTTCAGTGGCTTACCAGTTGAGTGAGTATAAGAGAAATTGTGGAGAGCTAAAAGATATCACTTCTGAGTTCACCTTCTTTATTTATCTACATTTATTCATTGAATATCGGTAAACATTACCAGCATGTTCTGGGAACATTTGGATGAAACATACATTTTGATAATTTATGTACTCTTATCAAAATTTTATGGGAACGCTTGAATGAAACATTGCTTGGAAGACCTGTTTCATAAATGAATTAAATGTGCTTGAAACATGAAATATTTTGATTAACAGGTCACGGCTAGTCAAGGGAAATTTGACAGAAGATTTAACAAGGATATTACTTCTAACTTCACTTTACTTCTGAGTCCAACATCTTTGAATCAGTAACTGTTGGCAACTTGCTCTGGAATCAAACACTTGGATAAAATAAGACATTACTCGATTTTGTTTAATGTCATCGGAATGTTCTTGGAATGCTTTATACTCCATCAATATTTAAACAGCATCGGAAAAAACACACAGATTGAAAGCTAACCAGCTAACAACTCTACCATCTGTTAAGTAAGTTCTTCATGGAGGTGAAGAAAGAGAACGGATCAGACTCCGAGCCCAACACTGCCAGCAGCTTTCATATTCAGGTTATACCATAGGTTTATATATAGTAGCCGTATAATAAATGAGTTTTTAACCTCGCTTGCTAGATCTTTTGGAGAAAATATCAGACCTCTGTGTTTTTTGCACGGAGTGAGCAGAGCAAGGTCTGTACTGTCAATACCTCGGTCTGAAATTTTCCTGTCCAGACCTCACGCTCAGTTAATAATCCTTTATTCATAACCCATTTCATCTGTATTTACTGCAAGTTTCTAATTAAAATCTAGTCAAGCAACATTATCTTAGAGTCTCTGATCTAAAACCTTAACTACAGTAAATCATCTCAAAGACAGTATGGGGTCAATCTGGATTCCCAGGTCTGTCTTCAGGTATGGTTTGTCCAGTCATCCTGCTTGTCCTTTGCTGTCCTTTATTGGGGATGTTATCTGTCTATTTCTTGCACACAAATGTAGAACTTTGCATTTCCCAGTGATGAGGCACAGTGGCTGTTTCCTGGTCCATCTGTCCACTTCGTCTAGATGAGCTTAGAGACACATGTGATTCTGATGTCAGTAATAAAGGCATCTTCCCAAGACCTGTGGACATTTTCTTATGAGGGAAGACACTGCAGACATCAGTCAGCATGTGAAAATGAGTTCATAAGGCTCGTATCTCATTGAGGCGTGACTGGTGAAGAGTTGGGGGAGACACAAAATCACGCATAAGGTGACAGCTTTCTCCTGTGGAATCTCACTGAATTGGTCCTCCAACATGTGTGCACATGGCGGCCAACTGTCTGCTGAATGCCATCTGGAGTGGTGCTGAAAATATGGCCACAAATCTCCAGCAGTCCACAAAGATAACACGCAAGAGCCCCTGACATGGCATGCAGCGCACATGTGAAAGACGTGCGGCACTTGCATGGCCTTTGAAGGTGCAAGGATTTGTGCGTGAATAGGGTAAGTGTACCCATTAAGCCCACCAAAATCTAAGTTCTAAGTTCCCAAACACTTATTGAGTGTTGTTAGAAGGAAAGGTGATATAACACAGTGGTAAACATACCACTGTCCCAGCTTTTTAGAAACGTCTTGCAGGCATCCATTTCAAAATGAGCAAATATTTGCATAAAAACAATAAAGTTTATCAGTTTGAACATTAAATATCTTGTCTTTATGGAGTATTCAATTGAATATAGGTTGAAGGGGATTTGAAAATCATTGTATTCTGTTTTATTTACATTTTACACAACGTCCCAACCTCACTGGAATTGGGGTTGTAATTTGGTAAAATACTATTTATGTATTAAATATAATGTAAAATTTGTACATTTTATATTTACCTCCTATTTGACATAATATTAATGTACTTACCAAATACGAGGGCTGTCAATAAAGTATAGGTCCTTTTTATTTTTTTCAAAAACTATATGGATTTCATTCATATGTTTTTACGTCAGACATGGTTGAACCCTCGTGCGCATGCATGAGTTTTTCCACGCCTGTCGGTGACGTCATTCGCCTGTGAGCACTCCTTGTGGGAGGAGTCGTCCAGCCCCTCGTCGGAATTCCTTTGTCTGAGAAGTTGCTGAGAGACTGGCGCTTTGTTTGATCAAACTTTTTGTAAACCTGTGAGACACATCGAAGTGGACACGGTTCGAAAAATTAAGCTGGTTTTCGGTGAAAATTTTAACGGCTGATGAGAGATTTTGAGGTGATACTGTCGCTTTAAGGACTTCCCACGGAGCGAGACGTCGTGCAGCACTCCCAGGCGCCGTCGTCAGCCTGTTTCAAGCTGAAAACCTCCACATTTCAGACTCTATTGATCCAGGACATTGTGAGAGAAACAGAGAAGTTTCAGAAGAAGTCGGTTTCAGCATTTTATCCGGATATTCCACTGTTAAAGGAGATTTTTTTAAATGAAAGACGTGCGGGCGGGTCCGCGCGTCGGGACGCAGCCGGCGCGGTGCGGCGGCACAGGAAAAACACCTCCATGTTGATAACCATTTGTAAAATCCAGGCGGCTTTTGATGGCTTTCAGTGGAGTGAGTATATGAGAAACTGTTTAACAGCTGGACATGTTCCAACTTGTCCTTAAGGCTTCCAACAGAGGTGTTTTTCCTGTGGCGGAGCGTCGCAGCGGCTGCGAGCCGACGCTGCAATCCGTCCGCACGTCTTTCATTAAAAAAATCTCCTTTAACAGTGGAATATCCGGATAAAATGCTGAAACCGACTTCTTCTGAAACTTCTCTGTTCTCTCACGACGTCCTGGATCAATAGAGCCTGAAATGTGGAGGTTTTCAGCTTGAAACAGGCTGACGACGGCGCCTGGGAGTGCTGCGCGACGTCTCGCACCGTGGGAAGTCCTTAAAGCGACAGTATCACCTCAAAATCTCTCATCAGCCGTTATAATTTTCACCGAAAACCAGCTTAATTTTTCGAACCGTGTCCACTTCGATGTGTCTCACAGGTTTAGAAAAAATTTTGATCAAACAAAGCGCCAGTCTCTCAGCAACTTCTCAGACAAAGGAATTCCGACGAGGGGCTGGACGACTCCTCCCACAAGGAGTGCTCACAGGCAAATGACGTCACCGACAGGCGTGGAAAAACTCACGCATGCGCACGAGGGTTCAACCATGTCTGACGTAAAAACATATGAATGAAATCCATATAGTTTTAAAAAAAATAAAAAAGGACCTATACTTTATTGACAGACCTCGTATGTGGCTGAAAATAGCTGAAAATGAATGCAATCTGACAGGTCCCAAAACACAAGTTTTTGGGTGTCTTCTAGTCAGGGGTCCTGAGACTATATATAAATGTGATTTGTATGCAATAAAAAAATGTCATAGAAGTAACAAACCATTTGATTGGATGAAGTAATGGATGGCAAAATATATATTTTTCCTTTTTTTTTGTAAATTGACATCAAAGTTGAAAGTAGGCTTAAAGGGTACACTTACCCAACCACATGGATGTTGAGCAAACATGCAGACCCTGTTGTATGGCTGGGGGGCCTGGCTGCCTTTTTGTTTCTGTCTTTTGTTTTTCCTTCCAGGTGGCCTGCATTTGGGACTGAGTGGCTGTGTAGCTGAGTTTATCAGGACCTCACCCTGATCACCTGCGGCTCGTCAGGACTCACAGCTGTGGTGCATCTACATGGATTGGAACATGGTGGCATTTAAGACTGGAGTACACAGTGTGTATTTGCCAGAGACTCGACCTTGTGACCAGACGGGTGAGATCGTCGTCTCGGGAGCCATCTCATCATCAGTGGATGCAGAGAACGTCCAGGTTTGATGCATGGTCTGTGAAAAAGGAGGGGGTGAGGTCCCACACTCGTCAGCACACTTCCTGAGGTACGTTAGATTTTGTGACTAACATTTATACAGTCAGTAAATGTGGTGTCCCTCACACCTTATTATATTGAGCTGTATGTTGGTCGTTTAAATCAGCTTCCACTGCAGTGGAGTTTTGTGAACTGGATGTTCCATGCCTGCAGGGTGGGAAGCTGATTAGTAATTAAGCCAGGAAGTGTTTGCTGTTTGTGCACCTTTGAGCGTTCTCTGTGTGTTGAGTGTGGACTCACATAATGATTCCTTCTTTCACAGACTCGGTTTGTCGCGGCCACCTGGGGGGTGTCGGCGGGGTCCTTGGGTCCGAACCAGTTCTGGCTCCGGACCGTTAGCGCTGCTGGGAGCGCACCGCAATCCACCACGCCAGACCGCGCACTTTTATATTTTTCACAGCACTGTTATGTTCATTAAACTCTGTTATCCTTTGTACCGTGCTCTGCTTATTTTATACTGGGTCCTTCAAACGCTGGTCAGTTCTCCGGGCTGCGTCCGACACAGAACAGTAGTCTCTGGCCAAACATCACGGACCCAGCGGTAGCAGAGACGGTAACGCGCCGGGAAGGCGGCAGCAGACGTTCAGAAGTTATCCGGATCAGTTGCGGGTGCTCTCCGCCCGGATGGTGCGCGTTGGAGAACCCATTACCGAATACTGATTTGAGCGCTCATGCAGCCGTGTTCCTGTGTGTGCCTTATCCGAGGGTCGTGGTGGAGTGTGACTGGCGACGGCTTCGCGTCACGCTCCGACCGGATAAGAGGTTTAAACGGGAGCTGCAAGAGTGTGTCTGTAATGGGTGCACGCGCACGGCGGAGCTCTGTGGCACGGGTCGCTGTGCTTCCCGTGTGACAGTTGTAGCCCCGTTTCCCCGGATGAAGATAACTACTGCGTCTGTTGTGTCAGCTCCGGTGTTATTTAGTTGAATCACATTTTTGGTTGTGTGCTGCTCACAGGAAAAGCAGCATGAATTATTTTCTGTCACCAAAGGGGTTTTTTTTCATTTTTAGCACTTTGGCTCCCTCTTTTGGTGACTGAGTCACATTACCGTCAAGCTCTTAAGTTGGAACAGGTGTGTTCCATTTGTTTGAGCTTGACGGTATAAATCACTTATTAGTTTTGTGTGTGTTCATTTTGTGTGGGTGTTTTTTGAGTTGGTTTTTGTGTGGGGTTTTTATTTGTACACTATTTAGTGTCTGGGGTCGTGACCCTGCAGTTCTGTCAAAAAAAAAAAAAAAGGACCCAAGCAACCTTATGTTAGTCTGTTAGTCTTTCTTTTTATTTCTTTCAGTTTCACCTCCCAGGGTTTGATGGGACGGTCCCCTGGGGGGTCATGGGGGGGTAATTGGGTTGTTTTTTCTTTTTTCTTTTTGTTTTCTGTTATGCCCTCTCTTCTCCTCTGACTCCAGCCGGGTGAGTCGTAGAGTCGGCGTTGCTGGAGTGGTGCAGTTTGGTTATGCTGGGCGTTTCCCAGGTAACCTCTGCACCCGGTAGGGGAGGGGGGGGGGTTTGGGGTGTTTTCTCTTGTTCCCTCTCTTCTCCTCTGGCTCCAGCCGTGTGAGCTGTAGTGTCGGCGTTGCTGGAGTGGTGCAGTTTGGTTATGCTGGGCGTTTCCCGGGTAACCTCTGCACCTGGGGGGGGGGGGGATGTTTTTGTTTGTTGTTTCCCTGTTCCACCTCCGGCTTCAGCACGCCTTTGAGCCGTCTGCCATCGGCGTGGCTGAGGTTTGGGGCAGTGGGATGTACCCGCAGCTGGTGGCTGGTTTAGAAGTCGGAGGAGTGGCGCCGTTTTGTGCCGTCTGCCATAACCGCTGTTCCACTCCTCCCGGTTGGCTTCTGGGGTATAGTCACGGTTGGTGACACTGGACGTGCTTCCAGTTTCCACTGCGCCAAGGGGGTGGGGTTGGGGTTGTTTTGTTTGTATGTTTTTTTTCTCCTTTTGTTTTTCCCCCCAGTTTCCGCCCTCAGGGTTTGACTGTGGTGTCCTCTGGGGGGGAAAGGGCTGTGGGTCCATCTAGCCATAGACGGCCGGGGCTGGGTCCGTTGGTCATGAGGGGAGGCGTCTCCTGGGGTTGATGGAATGGTCCTCTGGGAGGCGCTGGGAGTCCCTGTGGGTGACGTTGGATCCCAGAGGGACCTCGGCTGTGGTTATTACTCCTGGAGCTGGCGGGATGTCCTCTGGGGGGTGTTGGTCCCTACATGTCGTTGGGGGGGGGGGGGGGGGTTAGTGTTTTTATTTGTTAGCTTAAGTTTGGGTTGTTTTTCTTTTCTCCCCTTCCCGGGGTTTGATGGAACGGGTCTCTGGGGAGGGGGGGGTGTTTTGGTTGTTTGTATTTGTCTTTTTTGTTTTATGACTAATCAGACTGTGAACATGGTTGGACAAAGGCTGACCGCACAGGTTCAAGAACTCCTGGCCACACCTGTGCTAATTGACTGATAGAAACAAGGGCAAAGATGCAGCCAGAGGAGAAGACATCTACCGTTCTGTAGATGAAGATTCTGTTGGAAGATGAATGCAGATACGGTTTCCAGCCATGGTCCCTGGAGGGGGGTGTTTCTCCTGGGCCAGGTTTGTGTGGTCGCCGGGAGGCTTCCCGTGAGGGTGGGGTACTGTTGTATGGCTGGGGGGCCTGGCTGCCTTTTTGTTTCTGTCTTTTGTTTTTCCTTCCAGGTGGCTTGCATTTGGGACTGAGTGGCTGTGTAGCTGAGTTTATCAGGACCTCACCCTGATCACCTGCGGCTCGTCAGGACTCACAGCTGTGGTGCATCTACATGGATTGGAACATGGTGGCATTTAAGGCTGGAGTACACAGTGTGTATTTGCCAGAGACTCGACCTTGTGACCAGACGGGTGAGATCGTCGTCTCGGGAGCCATCTCATCATCAGTGGATGCAGAGAACGTCCAGGTTTGATGCATGGTCTGTGAAAGAGGAGGGGGTGAGGTCTCACGCTCGTCAGCACACTTCCTGAGGTACGTTAGATTTTGTGACTAACATTTATACAGTCAGTAAATGTGGTGTCCCTCACACCTTATTATATTGAGCTGTATGTTGGTCGTTTAAATCAGCTTCCACTGCAGTGGAGTTTTGTGAACTGGATGTTCCATGCCTGCAGGGTGGGAAGCTGATTAGTAATTAAGCCAGGAAGTGTTTGCTGTTTGTGCACCTTTGAGCGTTCTCTGTGTGTTGAGTGTGGACTCACATAATGATTCCTTCTTTCACAGACTCGGTTTGTCGCGGCCACCTGGGGGGTGTCGGCGGGGTCCTTGGGTCCGAACCAGTTCTGGCTCCGGACCGCTAGCGCTGCTGGGAGCGCACCGCAATCCACCACGCCAGACCGCGCACTTTTATATTTTTCACAGCACTGTTATGTTCATTAAACTCTGTTATCCTTTGTACCGTGCTCTGCTTATTTTATACTGGGTCCTTCAAACGCTGGTCGGTTCTCCGGGCTGCGTCCGACACATAACAGACCCACCTTAGACCTGCTGTGGCGACCTGGAGTGAAGAAACAAGGGAGCAGCCAAAGAGACTTTTTTTTACTCTGACAGATGTTGAGTGTCACTAACGTGGCTGAAATGATGACGTGTTTGCGCACACAGTGCTCAGGATGGATGTGGACTATTACATTGTTATTATGTGAAAAAGGCTGTGAAAATTCCCACAGTTTATGTAGAAAAAGCACTGAACAACCACTCACAGACTGCATTTCTCAGCTTCCACTGACATCCTGATTATGGTGCTGACAGGATGCGTCTAGTGTACGTGCACAGCCGGACTGTGTGTTCACAACTGGCAGACACACAAAACATAGTTCCATTAGATGGTGTGACTCCTCCCTGGCTGGACAGGACGCACAGACTCCGTGATCCTTTGGAAGCAAAAATAAAATAATAAAAATAAAATAAAAACTAAAGCCAGAGTGTTGGTGTTGTACTCGTCCACCGCACAGGAGATGTCCAGCATTAAACTTTTTTACACTTCTGTCCTCAGAAAAACAACAACAAAAATGGAGTTAAACACAGTGAATCTGGTTCTGTGTACACGGCAAGGAGGTGCTGGCTTGGCTGCAGAGCCGGGTGTCTTCGTCAGCACGGGTTCTGCTGGACGTCACCACACATGCTGGCCGCACCGCGAGGAAACCGCGTTTAATGATGTCATCTTAGTCAGTGACCATGTGCCTTCCTGTATCTTCTCCCTCCTTTAGGGTCATTTTAATGATGACTGCAAGTTCAAGGAGAACCTTTTGGCCAACAACTACAACGCCTATGAATCGGCGGCACATCCCGGCATGTACATTGGTCTCAGCAAGTGTGGCAAAATCAAGAGAGGCAATCGAGTCTCACCGATGACCACAATGACGCACTTCCTGCCCAGGATATGAATATTACAACCCCTGGCAAAAATTATGGAATCACCAGCCTCAGAGAATGTTCATTCAGTTGTTTAATTGTGTAGAAAAAAAGCAGATGACAGACATGACACAAAACTAAAGTCATTTCAAATGGCAACTTTCTGGCTTTAAGAAACACTATAAGAAATCAGGAAAAATAATTGTGGCAGTCAGTAATGGTTATTTTTTTAGACCAAGCAGAGGGAAAAAAAATATGGACTCACTCAATTCTGAGGAATAAATTATGGAATCACCCTGTAAATTTTCATCCCCAAAACTAACACCTGCATCAAATCAGATCTGCTCGTTAGTCTGCATCTAAAAAGGAGTGATCACACCTTGGAGAGCTGTTGCACCAAGTGGACTGACATGAATCATGGCTCCAACATGAGAGATGTCAGTTGAAACAAAGGAGAGTATTATCAAACTCTTAAAAGAGGGTAAATCATCACGCAATGTTGCAAAAGATGTTGGTTGTTCACAGTCAGCTGTGTCTAAACTCTGGACCAAATACAAACAACATGGGGAGGTTGTTAAAGGCAAATATACTGGTAGACCAAGGAAGACATCAAAGCGTCAAGACAGAAAACTTAAAGCAATATGTCTCAAAAATCAAAAATGCACAACAAAACAAATGAGGAAGGAATGGGAGGAAACTGGAGTCAACGTCTGTGACCGAACTGTAAGAAACCGCCTAAAGGCAATGGGATTTACATACAGAAAAGCTAAATGAAAGCCATCATTAACAACTAAACAGAAAAAAACAAGGTTACAATGGGCTAAGGAAAAGCAATCGTGGACTGTGGATGACTGGATGAAAGTCATATTCAGTGATGAATCTCGAATCTGCATTGGGCAAGGTGATGATGCTGGAACTTTTGTTTGGTGCCGTTCCAATGAGATTTATAAAGATGACTGCCTGAAGAGAACATGTAAATTTCCACAGTCATTGATGATATGGGGCTGCATGTCAGGTAAAGGCACTGAGGAGATGGCTGTCATTACATCATCAATAAATGCACAACTTTACGTTAATATTTTGGACAATTGAAAGGATGTTTGGGGATGATGAAATCATTTTTCAAGATGATAATGCATCTTGCCATAGAGCAAAAACTGCGAAAACATTCCTTGCAAAAAGACACATAGGGTCAATGTCATGGCATAGGGTCAATGTCAACGAGCAGATCTCATTTGATGCAGGTGTTAGTTTGGGGGATGAAAATTTACAGGGTGATTCCATAATTTTTTCCTCAGAATTGAGTGATTCCATATTTTTTTCCTCTGCTTGGTCTAAAAAAGTAACCGTTACTGACTGCCACAATCTTTTTTTCTTGATTTCTTATAGTGTTTCTTAAAGCCAGAAAGTTGCCATTTGAAATGACTTTAGTTTTGTGTCATGTCTGTGATCTGCTTTTTTTCTACAAAATTAAACAACTGAATGAACATCCTCCGAGGCCGGTGATTCCATAATTTTTGCCAGGGGTTGTATCATCAAAACCTGAACACAGATGCAGCAACTCTTCAGTTTTGTTGATGTTCAGTGTAAGAGTGACACACAACCAGCCAGTAAAAACATGCTCAGAAAGACAATCTGTGTCGCCCTCTAGTGGACATTTTGTAGATGTGGCAGAGTCAGTGAGTCATGTGTGTCTGTAGTGAAGCACAGATGCTGTACTCAGTCTGCTTTAGTTTTGTTTCGCTTTTCCTGTGAATAAATTGGGTTCAGAGATTTTGATATGTTTTTTGATCACATGTTCACTGTCTGTCCATCTGCACAGAGACACAGGACAATCAGCGTCTCCAAAAGAAGCCAATACGATCAATAGTCAAGAAAAACATCATCATGAAGAAACCACAGTGCACAAAGGGAGTGAGAGTGTGTCACAGTGGATTAGAGCTGAGAGAAAGCTTTCATGTGTTCTTCATGTTTGAACTTGTCTGTGTATGTAACATAGTTAAATGGTTCGGATAAAATCCTACTAAATGGGCGAACTACACCATCTACTGTCTGAAGGTGGTAACTGCATAGGGTAATAAAGGCAAGGAATTGTGGGTAATCCTCAGTGCAGTGGAGGATTTTTCATGAGGTAACACGTCTCTAATTGTCTGCAGATAAATTAAATTTAACTCATTGTAAATGGTGCTGGAGCTAAGATGGTTTTCTCTTGTTGAACCTTGTTTCGTTGACATTATTTTCGTCGTCTTTTATTGAAGTCGAGATCATTATGGATACTTTATTGTCGGTTAGCATAGCTAGCTAACATCACATGATACCATCTTTCCAGACGGAGAATGAGCTGTTATCTGCATGACTGAAATGAGTGTCTTTGTTTACCAATGCAGGTATGTTGATGTGTAGTCCATGAATGGGAAAATTACCAAATCTGTTGTAAAATATTTTGTACTGTTTTATATATTAAATTGTGTTCTATGGAAAGTGTTAACAAAAAGTGATAGTCAATGTTCTAAAGTGGAAATTATTTCTTTGGTTTAATCGGTTGTTTTATATAGAGTCCCTGAATTTGATTTAGATGATTTTATGAATTTTATTTTGTTATTAACCTTGTGAATATAAATCCACTATACGATCACGAGTGCAGCGGAGGATTTTTCATGAGACGGAGAATGAGCTGTTATCTGCATGACTGAATTGAGTGCCTTTGTTTACCAATGCAGGGTTGGTGAAAAATAAACTGGTTGTTACCAACACTCTGACCAGCTCCGAGGGTTTCAGTCAACGCAGGGGACATTTTGCAGAGGTCACATGTACACGTTAAGAATGGTCACAGGTTCTAAACCTGCAGCAGGTTAAAGAGGAAGGCATCGCCAAATATACCACAAGAGACGGCCACAGAGTCACTTCTGACAGCAGCATAAAAAGTGGAGCCTGCACATAACATTTTGACAACAAAATTTCTCATTGGATTAAGTCAGTTATTCACCTCATTTACTGTAGGAATGAAATAATTACTTTTAAAGCCACGTGTCTTTATAAACGGAATGACCAGCAAAAAAAATAAATAAAAAAAAGTAATGCAAACAATCCAATTTTGTGTCATAAAAATTTTTTGAACAGAAAAAAAAACCAAACAAAAAATGCTATTATGAAATGAAATACAAATATGGACACGATTATGGTCACGCTTTGAGGAACTTCATGTAAATCAACAGTTTCACAGAACTTCTCAGTGCCAAGTCCCAATTCAGGGTCTGCACCAATTTAGAGGCCGTGTCCCAATTCAGGGTCTGCACCCTTCTAAAGGCCGTGGCCCAATTTAGGGTCTGCACTCTTCAAGGGGCTGTGTCCCAATTCAGGGTCTGCACCCATTTAGAGGCTGTGTCCCAATACAGGGTCTGCACCCTTCTAAAGGCCGTGTCTCAATTCAGGGTCTGCACCTTTCAAGGGGCTGTGTCCCAATTCAGGGTCTGCATCCCTTTTGAGGCCGTGTCCCAGTTCAGGGTCTGCACCCATATAGAGGCTGTGTCCAAATTCATGGTCTGCACCCTTCAAGGGGCCATGTCCCAATTAATTCTCTGCAACCTTCAAGATGTGGTGTCTCAATTCAGGTTCTGTGCCCTTCTAGAAGCGGTGTCCCAATTCAGGGTTTGCACCCTTTGAGAGGCCATGTCCCAATTCAGGGTCTGCACCCTTTGAGAGGCCGTGTTCCAATTCAGGGTCTGCACCCTTTTGGAGGTAGTGTCTCAATTCAGGTTGTATGCCCTTCTACGGGCCGTGTCTCAATTCAGGGTCTGCACTCTTCAGGTAGGTAGTGTCTCAATTCAGGGTCTGCACCCTTCTAGATGCCGTGTCTCAATTCAGGGTCTGCACCCTTCCAGAGGCTGTGTCCCAATTCAGGGTCTGCATCCTTCTGGGGGAAGTGTCTCAATTCAGGGTCTGCATCCTTCTAGAGGCCGTGCTCCAGTTCAGGCTCTGCACCCTTCTGGAAGTAGTGTCTCAATTCAGGATCTGCGCCCTTCTAGAGGCCATATCTCACTTCAGGGTCTGCACCCTTCTGGAGGTAGTGTCCCAGTTCAGGGTCTGCACCCTTCTGGAGGCCGTGCGCACTACCTCCAGAAGAGTGCAGACCCTGAATTGGGACATGGCCTCAAGAAGGGTGCAGACCCTGAATTGGGGCATGGCCTCTAGAAGGGTGCAAACCCTGTATTGAGCAATCCACCAATCAGGCCTATATGATAGAGTGACCAGACAGAAGCCACTCCTTAGCAAAAGGCACATGGCAGCCCACCTGGAGTTTGCCAAAAGGCACCTGAAGGACTCTCAGACCATGAGAAACAAAATTCTCTGGTCTGATGAGACAAAGATTGAACTCTTTGGTGTGAATGCCAGGCGTCATGTTTGGAGGAATCCATTCATCCCTACAGTGAAGCATGGTGGTGGCAGCATCATGCTATGGGGAAGTTTTTCAGTGGCAGGTACTGGGAGACTCGTCAGGATTGAGGGAAAGATGAATGCATCAATGTACAGAGACATCCAAGATGAAAACCTGCTCCAGAGCGCTCTTGACCTCAGACTGGAGCGACGGTTTATCTTTCAGCAGGACAATGATCCTAAGCACACAGCCAAGATATCAAAGAAGTGGCTTCACGACAACTCTGTGAATGTCCTTGAGTGGCCCAGCCAGAGCCCAGACCTGAATCTGGTTGAACATCTCTGGAGAGATCTGAAAATGTCTGTGCACCGATGCTCCCCATCCAACCTGATGGAGCTTGAGAGGTGCTGCAAAGAGGAATGGGCAAAACTGGCCAAAATTAGGTGCACCAAGCTTGTGGCATCATATTCAAGAAGACTTGATGCTGTAATTGCTGCCAAAGGTGCATCAACAAAGTACTGAGGAAAGGGTGTGAATATTTATGTCTATGTGATTTCTTTTTATTATTATTATTATTTAATAAATTTGCTAAAAAAAATGTTATTATGGGTGCTGTGAGTAGAATGAGGGAAAAATTTATTTACTTCATTTTGGAAAACGGGTGTAACATAACAAAATGTGGAAAAAGTGAAGCGGTGAGTACTTTCTCAATGCAATGTAGATTTTAATCTCCATCAGTCAAGATACTTTGTACAACACAAAAACTCACATGCAATCAACACAACCCAAGTCAACACAAATCTAACCCACTCAGTTTTGTGATTCATGTTTTAAGTCTGCAGCAGAACGTGTGTTTACTGTCGCTTCAGTCCAAATCTGCAAATTAAAAAAAAAAACTCCAGGATTTCCTGGGGCTTTGGTACTTTTACACTTCATGGACTTCAACCCCAATTCACAAGCTGGGACAGATGATGGAAAAAAGAAAGCAGTGATTCCTGAGTGTGCCTTTGATTGCATGAGCCCAAGATTCCTGCTCACATCCAGCCATTTATTAAGGTCCATCCACTCCTGCAGCACATTCCACAAACACATTTTAATGTGGGTTATTTGGGAGTCCAGCAGTTTCGATTGTACAACCCCAATTCCAATGAAGTTGGGACGTTGTGTAAAATGTAAATAAAAACAGAATGCAGTGATTTGCAAACTGATAGACTTTTTTGTTTTTGTGCAAATATTTTCTCATTTTGAAATGGATGTCTGCAACACTTAAAAAAAAAAAAAAAAAAAACTGGGACAGTGGCAATAAAAGACTGGTAAAGTTGATGAATGCCAAAAGAACAACTGTTTAGAACATTCCACAGGTGAACATGTTAATTGGAAACAGGTGAGTGACATGATTGGGTATAAAAGAAGCATCCCCAAAAGACTCAGCCGTTCACAAGCAAAGATGGGGCGAGTATTGTTGTGTGTTGGGGGGTTTGGCTGGACATTTTGGTGTTGTTTTCTTTTCTTTGCTCTCCAGGTGGTATGCAAACTGGTTTTTGTCTGTGGAGAAGGTGCTGGCAGAAGAGTCCTTCACCCTCATCAGCATGATGTGCAGCACCTGTGGATGATGCTCATGTGCAAACTTAAAGACTTTCAGCTGAAGCAGATAATGAGATGGCGTTCTGCATTTAAGCCATGAGTGATTCAAGCAGAATTACCTTGTGACGTTCGTTTGTGAGATGCTGAGGACCGCGCCAGGGTTTGACACATTGTGCCTGTGAAGGAGGACGGGTGAGGGACACATGCTGTCAGCACACATCAGAGGTGATTATTGTCTGAATGATCGTTAATAGTAATTTGGCATTCTGTTACGCAGTATATTTGAACATTGATGAGAATTGTGAAGTTTGCTTCTCACTGCCGTGGCGTACGGACTGATGATCCTCCACCTGTTGTGAGAAGCTGCTCATTTACATAAAGCTTAAATTCAGACCTGAATGTGTTGCTGATAGTGTGTGCCTCTGAAGGATATTTGCTGTAGCTCTGTTGACTTACCTCACCTTTTCCATCCTTCACAGAGTCAGTTTGTCGTGTCCACCTGGGGGGTGTTTGGCGGTGAATCTGAGTCCAGAAGCGCCGAGGCTTCGATCCTTTTGGGCGCTGGAGAGCGCGCCGTCCTTCACTCCGCCAGACAAACTAAATATTTATGTTGTACACTAATTATTGCACTGAGGGGAAATAAAATCGTTTTGTTTGTGGAACCGCTTTCTGGTTATTTAGCGCTGGGTTCGGTCAGACGTTGGTCCGCTCCTCAACCTGCGTCTGCACATAACAAGTATCACCACTTTGTGAACAAATGCGTGAAAAAAAATAGTCCAGCAGTTTAAGAACAATGTTTCTCAATGTTCAAATTGCAAGGAATTGCAATTGCAACACACACACACACACACAGTCTATATCACACACAGTCAGTCTCACACACACACAAGGAACACACCGAGTTTCTCTCTCTCTCTCACATACACACACACACTTAACTTGAGAACAATATTCAACTGCCAGGAGAACTGACACTGTGTCGTTCTCTTTTGAGAACTGTGTCTGCCACATAGATTTACCACAGAGTGTCATACTGTTTGTATTTCTTCATAACTGATGTCAATAAAGTCCAAGACATATTCACTGATTTGGAAATGTTCATGTGTCCATCCCCTGACTTGTCTGAAGAAAACTGGCAATAAAGCTGATTATTTAGAGGTCAGTGGTGGGCACAGATGACCAAAAAATTAACTTTGATAACAGATAATCAGATAACTGAAAAGTTATCTTTGACAAAGATAAAACAATAAACCACCCAAAAATGTATCGGAAGTTACAGATAAACCGATAAATTCCAGTATTGTCTCTGGTATATTTGCAACTACTAATAAACTGAATTTGAGTTTAAACACCACGATCGCTTCTGGTAGCAACAACAGCGACAAGAGACCCAAACAAAGAGCCCGCACTTCTGTCTTTGAGCATCCTGCCCCCTGCTGGAAGCTCTTGTTTACTACATGGCTTCCAGCACAGAAGCAAGCTGAGAAGAGACACAAAGCCCAGCTCTCTACCTAATCACAATGCTCCGGTCAGGCGGAGGTCTTGGAAAATAAATCAGTGCTGACATGGTTTTGATTTATAAATAACATTAATACCGATAGAATAACTCCATTAATGTCAATTCTGTCATTTGTACAAAGTTAAACTATAACATATATCTTTTAATGTTGAATAATGCACTAATTCTGAGGTTTTGTAACAAACACAGACAGATCACAAAGGATTCTGGGTAAAATGTGCCTCTGCTAAACACTGACTGGTTCAGTCATTCATTATGTAAACCAACACATTAATGTGACGTATGTCGTTTTGTAAAATATTCCATTTTTTTATTTGTAAAAACAGGCATTTTTACGGAGCCCTGGAAGTGTCATTGCAAAATGTTTTGCATGTGGAGAGAATGTGCGCTCGTTTTATGATGTTGTGCGCATGATGTTGTGCGCATGTTTTATTATATTGTGCACACGTTTTATTATATTGTAAAACGTGCACTCAATATTGTCTTGACACATAAATGTTGGCTATTTGCCCTATTGACATTTCAAATCCCGCAAAACCTCAGAGAGGGCGCTGCGAGATCTCAGTAACATTGAGAACTGCATTGAGAAGCTCTGATCACGCTGCACTTTAACCGCTGCACACAGACAACACCATTAACATTGCAACATAAAACTATTTTTATATTGTGCCTAAAACTCTCGTGAATATATTCTCTGGGTTTATAGATGTTGTTATTGTGTTTATTTTATGTAAACGTGAGAATCACAGGCTGTCTCTCCGTTATTTTCAATGGGAGCTGCTGTGAGCTATGCTCGCTTCCTGATCATGTCGTTCTGGGAGAAAGTGAAGTTTGCTCTTTAACATCTTGATTATTGTTCGTTACAACACTGTTTGTCCTCTTTGTTCGAGACTTATATATAATGTCTGAAATTCGGTTTGCGTTTATTAAATTCCATGCAGATTAAACATAACAGACATGGATTATTTGTTATCAAATCAAATCAATTTTATTTATATAGTGCCAAATCACAACAAACAGTTGCCCCAAGGCACTTTATATTGTAAGGCAAAAGCCATACAATAATTACAGTTATAATTGTTTTAGCAAGTTTTCAGGGTATCATGCACCAGTCTCTTATTAACATTACGAAAAGCAGAAAAAATACATTTTTGTAGTATAATATTAATTTACAACTGTCATCGTGTTGATTCTCTATATGTTGTTTGACTGCAGCGACTCTCTGGCATGCAAGGGATTATGGGATATGTCAGTAGGGCGAATGAACACTACTGGCCAGTAGATGGCAGTAGAGACCTTGAAAACTTGCCGAAACAAAATTCCAGATAATCTGTGTCTGCTACATTTAAGGGCCCTGTCCCACTGGGGAGAGGATTAATTGTGCATGAACTGAGTACACAAATTGCGGGCATTCGTTGTTGTCCGCAACAAAAATTGCCAAAAATGACAAATGTCCCTGTATAAATTACGGATATATTAATAATATATAGCGAATATATGATGCCTGCTCCCAGACTACCAATAACCAGCAAAAATCTATTTAAGCATAAAAATTCAAAAAGAAAAAATAATATAGCACCTTCAACTGCACCACAGACTAAAACAGTTAAATGTGGTCTATTAAACATTAGGTCTCTCTCTTCTAAGTCCCTGTTGGTAAATGATATAATAATTGATCAACATATTGATTTATTCTGCCTAACAGAAACCTGGTTACAGCAGGATGAATATGTTAGTTTAAATGAGTCAACACCCCCGAGTCACACTAACTGTCAGAATGCTCGTAGCACGGGCCGGGGCGGTGGATTAGCAGCAATCTTCCATTCCAGCTTATTAATTAATCAAAAACCCAGACAGAGCTTTAATTCATTTGAAAGCTTGTCTCTTAGTCTTGTCCATCCAAATTGGAAGTCCCAAAAACCAGTTTTATTTGTTATTATCTATCGTCCACCTGGTCGTTACTGTGAGTTTCTCTGTGAATTTTCAGACCTTTTGTCTGACTTAGTGCTTAGCTCAGATAAGATAATTATAGTGGGCGATTTTAACATCCACACAGATGCTGAGAATGACAGCCTCAACACTGCATTTAATCTATTATTAGACTCTATTGGCTTTGCTCAAAAAGTAAATGAGTCCACCCACCACTTTAATCATATCTTAGATCTTGTTCTGACTTATGGTATGGAAATAGAAGACTTAACAGTATTCCCTGAAAACTCCCTTCTGTCTGATCATTTTTTAATAACATTTACATTTACTCTGATGGACTACCCAGCAGTAGGGAATAAGTTTCATTACACTAGAAGTCTTTCAGAAAGCGCTGTAACTAGGTTTAAGGATATGATTCCTTCTTTATGTTCTCTAATGCCATATAACAACACAGTGCAGAGTAGCTACCTAAACTCTGTAAGGGAGATAGAGTATCTCGTCAATAGTTTTACATCCTCATTGAAGACAACTTTGGATGCTATAGCTCCTCTGAAAAAGAGAGCTTTAAATCAGAAGTGTCTGACTCCATGGTATAACTCTCAAACTCGTAGCTTAAAGCAGATAACCCGTAAGTTGGAGAGGAAATGGCGTCTCACTAATTTAGAAGATCTTCACTTAGCCTGGAAAAAGAGTCTGTTGCTCTATAAAAAAGCCCTCCGTAAAGCTAGGACATCTTTCTACTCATCACTAATTGAAGAAAATAAGAACCCCAGGTTTCTTTTCAGCACTGTAGCCAGGCTGACAAAGAGTCAGAGCTCTATTGAGCTGAGTATTCCATTATCTTTAACTAGTAATGAGTTCATGACTTTCTTTGCTAACAAAATTTTAACTATTAGAGAAAAAATTACTCATAACCATCCCAAAGACGTATCGTTATCTTTGGCTGCTTTCAGTGATGCCGGTATTTGGTTAGACTCTTTCTCTCCGATTGTTCTGTCTGAGTTATTTTCATTAGTTACTTCATCCAAACCATCAACATGTTTATTAGACCCCATTCCTACCAGGCTGCTCAAGGAAGCCCTACCATTATTTAATGCTTCGATCTTAAATATGATCAATCTATCTTTGTTAGTTGGCTATGTACCACAGGCTTTTAAGGTGGCAGTAATTAAACCATTACTTAAAAAGCCATCACTTGACCCAGCTATCTTAGCTAATTATAGGCCAATCTCCAACCTTCCTTTTCTCTCAAAAATTCTTGAAAGGGTAGTTGTAAAACAGCTAACTGATCATCTGCAGAGGAATGGTCTATTTGAAGAGTTTCAGTCAGGTTTTAGAATTCATCATAGTACAGAAACAGCATTATTGAAGGTTACAAATGATCTTCTTATGGCCTCGGACAGTGGACTCATCTCTGTGCTTGTTCTGTTAGACCTCAGTGCTGCTTTTGATACTGTTGACCATAAAATTTTATTACAGAGATTAGAGCATGCCATAGGTATTAAAGGCACTGCACTGCGGTGGTTTGAATCATATTTGTCTAATAGATTACAATTTGTTCATGTAAATGGGGAATCTTCTTCACAGACTAAAGTTAATTATGGAGTTCCACAAGGTTCTGTGCTAGGACCAATTTTATTCACTTTATATATGCTTCCCTTAGGCAGTATTATTAGACGGTATTGCTTAAATTTTCATTGTTACGCAGATGATACCCAGCTTTATCTATCCATGAAGCCAGAGGACACACACCAATTAGCTAAACTGCAGGATTGTCTTACAGACATAAAGACATGGATGACCTCTAATTTCCTGCTTTTAAACTCAGATAAAACTGAAGTTATTGTACTTGGCCCCACAAATCTTAGAAACATGGTGTCTAACCAGATCCTTACTCTGGATGGCATTACCCTGACCTCTAGTAATACTGTGAGAAATCTTGGAGTCATTTTTGATCAGGATATGTCATTCAAAGCGCATATTAAACAAATATGTAGGACTGCTTTTTTGCATTTACGCAATATCTCTAAAATCAGAAAGGTCTTGTCTCAGAGTGATGCTGAAAAACTAATTCATGCATTTATTTCCTCTAGGCTGGACTATTGTAATTCATTATTATCAGGTTGTCCTAAAAGTTCCCTAAAAAGCCTTCAGTTAATTCAAAATGCTGCAGCTAGAGTGCTGACGGGGACTAGAAGGAGAGAGCATATCTCACCCATATTGGCCTCTCTTCATTGGCTTCCTGTTAATTCTAGAATAGAATTTAAAATTCTTCTTCTTACTTATAAGGTTTTGAATAATCAGGTCCCATCTTATCTTAGGGACCTCGTAGTAACATATCACCCCAATAGAGCGCTTCGCTCTCAGACTGCAGGCTTACTTGTAGTTCCTAGGGTTTGTAAGAGTAGAATGGGAGGCAGAGCCTTCAGCTTTCAGGCTCCTCTCCTGTGGAACCAGCTCCCAATTCAGATCAGGGAGACAGACACCCTCTCTACTTTTAAGATTAGGCTTAAAACTTTCCTTTTTGCTAAAGCTTATAGTTAGGGCTGGATCAGGTGACCCTGAACCATCCCTTAGTTATGCTGCTATAGACGTAGACTGCTGGGGGGTTCCCATGATGCACTGTTTCTTTCTCTTTTTGCTCTGTATGCACCACTCTGCATTTAATCATTATTGATCGATCTCTGCTCCCCTCCACAGCATGTCTTTTTCCTGGTTCTCTCCCTCAGCCCCAACCAGTCCCAGCAGAAGACTGCCCCTCCCTGAGCCTGGTTCTGCTGGAGGTTTCTTCCTGTTAAAAGGGAGTTTTTCCTTCCCACTGTAGCCAAGTGCTTGCTCACAGGGGGTCGTTTTGACCGTTGGGGTTTTACATCATTATTGTATGGCCTTGCCTTACAATATAAAGCGCCTTGGGGCAACTGTTTGTTGTGATTTGGCGCTATATAAAAAAAAAATTGATTGATTGATTGAACAATCACGGTTATATAACGCATGTAGTGAGGAAACTGATCCGACACATTGAGATTATCACAGCAGTATTACGGGTGTATTATGAATGCATTGCGCACGTGTTGCGCGTGCATGGCATCTGCATTGCGGTCATAAAAGAAGCGCACTCGCTCCTTTCGGCATCACTATTCACACCATCAATACAGCCTCTGGAGCAATTGCTGGACTTGGACAAGTTGATCACAGAGTTAATGTTCATGTTGTCATGCAAGGGTTAACTGTTCATGAGTTTGGGGAGTGGGAGGGGGGAAGCCGCTGGGGGTGTGAGACGGTGTTTTTTTGTTGTTTTTTTTAGAGTGTCACAGAAAACAAAATTCAGCATGAGTTGTGGCTTTTGCTCCTTTTGTTGGTGTTAAATAAAAGTCCTGGATTGTAGCAGCTACGTCTTTGTGGATCTACACAGCCGGACCGGCACTGACTGGCAGGTATGTCGCTTTCTGCCACATTTAGTACTTTGGGTTTACGTGACGTGTTTGTTATGCATTCACAGATTGTCCACAAATCAGCTGCAAAGCAGATGTAATAAAAACGCTTTATTCATGGCCAATCTGTATGCATTCGCTACAACCTATTTTAGTTTGTGATGTGGACATGATAGGCACGATATATATCTGTTTTACACACTGTCCCAGTCCACTGCCAAGCCGCAAATCCCCATCAGTTGCAGATAACGGCAGATATACAGCGCATAGAGTGAGTATGTATTGTGTATGAATTGAGTATGTAAGGCGGATATTATCCGCATCCAGATTTTTGAGCTACTCTGCGGATGATCACGGGTGTGTTTGGATGACGGCCGACTCATACAGGCATGTTACACGGATATTGCGGATGTTTGGTGAATATGGGCCAATTTTGTGCGCAATCCATACGCAAATCCTCCTAAACGCCAGTGGGACAGGGCACTAAGATGCGTGAAATTTAATAAACCCAGACACAATAACAAGGTCTATAAACCCAGAGAATATATTCACGAGAGTTTTAGGCACTAGAGTTTAGTGCTGTTGTCCGTAGAGCCTGAGAGTAGAGTGTTTCAAATGCATTTCTCATGTCATGAACGTACTGAGATTACCCTACCCTACCCATAATGCACTGCTGGGCACAGCATATATCCACACTAAAACCTTAAAAATTAGTGCCTTACTTTAAAACTAAAACATATATCTGATATTTTCACTTATAAAACTTCAGACACGACAATAATTTAAATAACTTAACCGACATTAGTTTGGTTAAAAGTTGAACCATAAGTTAAAAATGTATGCCTCTGGATGACTTGGGTGATATTGTCCATATCAATATGGGATTAAAAGAAGTGAGTTTTTTTGGGGGGGGGACCAGTTCTCCTTTGCTTGCAGAGGATAGAGCGGTTTCTTCTTAAAGCAGCTCTTCTCTGTTTTGCAGAGGGTAGAACTACACATCAGCTACGAAACATTTAACAGGTAGGTGCTCAACCGATTTTAAGTTTTATACATATTTATAGCTGTTCAGCTTTATTTACCACGTTATCGGACTAACAATTATCAGACAAAAATTTATCGCAAGATAATTAGTCCGATAGTTGTAGAGATTTGTGTTCAGATTGAGTATAAGGAACATTCATTCATTCATTCATCTTCTACCGCTTAGTCCAATTAAGGGTCATGGGGGGCTGGAGCCTGTCCCAGCAGTCATAGAGCGCGAGGCGGGGTACACCCAGAACAGGACGCTAGTCTGTCTCAGGGCCACAAACAGACAAACAAGCACAGACACACCCACACACACCAACGGACAATTTAAAGACTCCATTCCACCTAACCCGCATGTCTTTGGATGTGGGAAGAAACCGGAGCACCCGGAGGAAACCCACGCACACACGGGGAGAACATGCAAACTCCACACAGAAAGGCCATGGGAATCAAACCCACGACCTTCTCGCTGTAACAGTGCTAACCACTACGGTACCGTGCTGCCTATAAGGACCATAATTTTCCAAATTTTTTATATAGAGAAACCTTATTTACTTTTTGCATTTCAAATGGCATAAATAAATTAAAATGCATGAAATACCAAGGGCCCAAATACTTTTGCAAGCCATTGTATTTGTCTTGTTCTGTTACATGGACAGCTTGACGCTGGTTCTTGTGGTGGATTTCCGATTCTTCTTAAAGGTTCTTTGTGCAGGTTAAAGTTATGTCCATAAGTGAATGTCATGTCAAAATGAACAGCCCTATTCCTTCTCATTTCATCTCAAACAGCAAATCAGGACATTTTGAAGCATCACAGTAACTTCTTAATCCCTCTTTTGTCAATCTTGAACAAACTTGGTATACGCAGTAGTTACTGCTGTCATCAGTATCAGTTTTGAAATTGGGGTGAAATTTTCAAGCTATTCAGAAATTTAATCCCGATTCACCAAATCTGCATCATTACTCTGTCACTTCTGGGAGTTTGTAGTCAACAGATTTGATCATGTTCAAACGGGGTACTCCTAGTGACGACAGCTTGATCCTTCTTTGATTGTGCTCCACTGGGTTAAAAATTTGAAGCAGGAGCAGCGTTTGTGGTGGTTCTGGCTGAGAACACAGTTGGGCGCAGCTTTACTTTCATTTTTAAGTGGGTTACCAGGTATGCAGTTTATAAACCAGCCTGATAGGAGGCATGCCAGAGTATGCGGTTTTATCATGTGTTTTTTTCCCTGGATCTTGGGGGATCGTAATAGAACGGTGTCCTGTGGACCAGGAATGTATCAATCAATCAATTTTATTTATATAGCGCCAAATCACAACAAACAGTTGCCCCAAGGCGCTTTATATTGTAAGGCAAGGCCATACAATAATTACGTAAAAACCCCAACGGTCAAAACGACCCCCTGTGAGCAAGCACTTGGCGACAGTGGGAAGGAAAAACTCCCTTTTAACAGGAAGAAACCTCCAGCAGAACCAGGTTCAGGGAGGGGCAGTCTTCTGCTGGGACTGGTTGGGGCTGAGGGAGAGAACCAGGAAACAGACATGCTGTGGAAGGGAGCAGAGATCAATCACTAATGATTAAATGCAGAGTGGTGCATACCGAGCAAAAAGAGAAAGAAACACTCAGTGCATCATGGGAACCCCCCAGCAGTCTAAGTCTATAGCAGCATAACTAAGGGATGGTTCAGGGTCACCTGATCCAGCCCTAACTATAAACTTTAGCAAAAAGGAAAGTTTTAAGCCTAATCTTAAAAGTAGAGAGGGTGTCTGTCTCCCTGATCTGAATTGGGAGCCGGTTCCACAGGAGAGGAGCCTGAAAGCTGAAGGCTCTGCCTCTCATTCTACTCTTACAAACCCTAGGAACTACAAGTAAGCCTGCAGTCTGACAGCGAAGCGCTCTATTGGGGTGATATGGTACTATGAGGTCCCTAAGATAAGATGGGACCTGATTATTCAAAACCTTATAATTAAGAAGAAGAATTTTAAATTCTATTCTAGAATTAACAGGGAGCCAATGAAGAGTGGCCAATATGGGTGAGATATGCTCTCTCCTTCTAGTCCCCGTTAGTACTCTAGCTGCAGCATTTTGAATTAACTGAAGGCTTTTCAGGGAACTTTTAGGACAACCTGATAATAACGAATTACAATAGTCCAGCCTAGAGGAAATAAATGCATGAATTAGTTTTTCAGCATCACTCTGAGACAAGGACTTTCTAATTTTAGAGATATTGTGTAAATGTAAAAAAGCAGTCCTACACATTTGTTTAATATGCGCATTGAATGACATATGTTTGTATGAACAAACATGCAGCACCATCAGTCAACCATCGATATTAATGGCTTCAAAAGTACACCTGGGTGACTTCAGGGTGATTCCTGGGTGACTCCTGGTTGACTCCTGGGTGACTTCAGGGTGACTCTTGGTTGGCTCCTGGTTGACTCCTGGTTGACTCCTGGGTGAATTCATGATGACTCCTGGTTGGCTCCTGGGTGACTTCAAGGTGAATCCTGGTTGACTTCAGGGTGATTCCTGGGTGACTTCAGGGTGACTCCTGGGTGACTCCTGGTTGACTCCTGGGTGACTTCAGGGTGACTCCAGATTGACTCCTGGGTGACTTCAGGGTGACTCCTGGTTGGCTCCTGGGTGACTTCAGGGTGAGTCCTGGTTGACTCCTGGGCTGCTGTTTTACTGCCGTTCACTGTAATGACTGTTTTTGTCATTGATGCTGTGATCACACACAAGAACCTTGATTTCTGTCTCAGAAACATTTCTTTTCCTGTTGCTATGTTAAGTTCACTTTCCAGGCTTCATGTGAGTGTTTGAATATTCATGAGGTGTTTTACATTGACCATTTATGGTTGGTTGTGGGTGTGTCTGGGCGGATATGAGGCAGATCCACGTGTGCACCGTTCAGGTGTGTGTATGAGCGACTTTATGAGTCTGACTTTTGTTTGGACAAATCCACACGTTTTAAAATGATGCCTCTGGTGCCATCTGTCTTACTGTGTGCTTCAGGGTGACTTCTGGTTGACTTCAGGGTGATTCCTGGGTGACTTCAGGGTGACTCCTGTTTGGCTCCTGGTTGAATCCTGGGTGACTTCAGGGTGACTCCTGGTGGACTCCTGGTTGGCTCCTGGGTGACTCCTGGTTGACTCCTGGGTGAATTCAGGATGACTCCTGGTTGGCTCCTGGTTGGCTTCAGGGAGACTCCTGGGTGACTTCAGGGTGATTCTAGGTGACTTAAGGGTGACTCCTGGATGACTTCAGGGTGATTCCTGGTTGACTCGTGGGTGACTTCAAGGTGAATCCTGGTTGACTTCAGGATGATTCCTGGGTGACTTCAGGGTGACTCCTGGGTGATTCCTGGGTGACTTCAGGGTGACTCCTGGTTGGCTCCTGGTTGACTCCTGGGTGACTTCAGGGTGACTCCAGATTGACTCCTGGGTGACTCCTGGTTGGCTCCTGGGTGACTTCAGGGTGACTCCTGGTTGACTCCTGGGCTGCTGTTTTACTGCCGTTCACTGTAATGACTGTTTTTGTCATTGATGCTGTGATCACACACAAGAACCTTGATTTCGCTTCAACTGTGCTGCTGTCAATGAGACAGGGACGCGAAAGCACAGCCGCTTATGCAGTCAACTTCCGCATCGCGGCTGCGCTTTCGCGTCCCTGTCTCATTGACAGCAGCACAGTTGAAGCGGTCTCTCCTCTGTTAGGGTGATCAAACACTGTTCTGAACTCCCCCACAAACCCAGTGTATGCTGATAACAACCGTGAGTTCTGTTCCCAGAGCGCCGTAGCCTAGGCGCGTGCTTTACCCCGAAGCAGAGCAATCACATAAGCTATTTTACTAGCATCTGATGCGTACATGACGGGACGTTGTGCGAAGACGAGCGAACACTGCATAAGAAAGTCCGCGCACGTCTCCACACAACCTCCGTACGGCTCAGGAGGGCTTATGTATGCTTCAGGGGATGGTGGGAGGGGTTGTTGAACCACCACTGGAACGTTCATATCCTGCACAGGGTCGACAGGAGGACGAGCTGCAGCAGCGCCCTGAGCGCTCGCCGCCATCTGCGCGGAGAGAGCCTCCACCCTGCGGTTCAGGAGGATGTTTTGCTCAGTCATTTGATCCAACCGAGCCGTAAAGGCGGTGAGAATGTGCTGCAGCTCACCAATCACGCCTCCTACAGACGCCTGCGCTCCCTGCTCTCCCATTGGTCGTTCAACAGCCGGGTGACGCCCCTCGGAGTCCATGACGCTGGCCGAGATATCCTGTTGTGAAAGTGTAGTGACACGGACCCACAACAGGGGGCGCAAATGAACGGTCAATAGATGAGCCAAAAAGTAACAATTTAATGTTGTGAAATGTGCACAACGAATATACAGACAATCTCAGAATATGATTACAGTCAAATTACAAAGGTGACGTGTGGGCAGGCTCAAGGATAGAAGACGTCTGTCCTGAGAAGGGCCGGAACCACACGATTTCTGCCACCACCGAACCTGGTGAATACTGGAGCCGCCAAGTCCCGAATTCCCAGGTGATCACCGTCTCCGACTGTCGGATCTGGTACTGCTGGCGAGAACAAAGACAGTCAAGTGTGGGTGTGTGTACACCCAGTAACAACAACGGTGGGAATGCCACCTCCACCTCTCACTCAATATGTGATGAGTACCGCAGTGATTCCTCAGGGGAAAAGAGTGCCGTCCTGCACTCACTCAGCTTCCACAGATAGAGGAACCGGTACTCCTGCAAACACTCACAATATACAGATATATTGTAACACAAAACGGCTGAGGATATTACCTTCAATGAAGTACGATATCTCGGCGATGAGGTGGAGATGACGTCTGGGTTTTATGGAGTGAGGTGATGAAGAATGAGTGACAGCTGTCAGGAAGTAATGAGTAACAGCTGTCACTCCCGGCTGTGTCCGTGGTGGCAGCGCCCTCTCGTGCCTGAAGCCCGCACTTCAGGCAGGGCGCCCTCTGGTGGTGGGCCAGCAGTACCTCCTCTTCTGGCGGCCCACACAACAACTGTTCTGGGTTTTTGAGTCCAGGGCAGCACACAGATTTCATATACAGGCAGATTTACCTGGGAACTCCATTCCAGCAGCTGTGGAAGTTGTTCATCCTCCTTTTTTATCTTCCAACATGATCCTGTCTCCCATGGGATTGGAACCAATCAGCTGAAGTGCTGTCCTCGTACTGAACCTCTTAACCCTCCCTCCAGCTTCTGAACCAATCACACACACACACACACACACACACACACACACACACACACACACACACACACACACACACACACACACACACACACTGTGGTAATAATAATAATGACTTGGATTTATAGAGCGCTTTTCAAGACACCCAAAGCGCTTCACAAGTTGCATTATTCATTCACACACATTGGTTAGTAATGTGTAACCACAGCTGCCCCAGGGCAACCTGACGGAGGGTTGGCTGACATTCTGCGCCCTTGCAACCACCACCTCATTCATACACAGGCAAGGTGTGTTAAGTGTCCTGCCCAAGGACACAATGGCAGTATGCAGACATTTTGACTGGTTGGGAACCTGGATTTGAACCATGGCCCCTTTGTTCATATGATGACACACTTTACCAACTGAGCTACTGCCGCAAAAAGCAGAATTTGCACTGAGCAGTTTCTCCAGTCACAGCCACGACCACACAGACACACAGAGACAGACACATACACACAGATACACCCACAGACATAGACAGAGACACACACAGATACACCCACATAGACAGAGACACAGACACACAGAGACAGACACATACACACAGATACACCCACAGACATAGACAGAGACACACACAGATACACCCACACATATAGACAGAGACACAGACACACAGAGACACCCACACAGACACACCAACACACATAGACAGAGACACAGACACACAGATACACCCACACATATAGACAGAGACACAGACACACAGAGACATCCACACAGACACACCAACACACACAGACAGAGACACACACAGATACACCCACACATATAGACAGAGACACAGACACACAGAGACACCCACACAGACACACCAACACACATAGACAGAGACACAGACACACAGATACACCCACACACATAGACAGAGACACCCACACATATAGACAGAGACACAGACACAGAGACACCTACACACATACACAGAGACACAAACACAGATACACCCACACATACAGACAGACACACACAGATACACACACACACAGACAGAGACACCCACACAGACACACACATACACCCACACATATAGACAGAGACACAGACACCCACACAGACACACCCACACACATAGACAGAAACACACACACACATAGAGAAACCCACAGACACATACACAGAGACACACACACACAGAGACACCCACACAGACACACACAGATACACCCATACACATAGACAGAGACACACACACAGAGACACACAAACAGACACACAGAGACACACACACACATAGACAGACACCCACATAGACACACACACAGAGATACACCAACACATGTAGACAGACACACACAGATACACCCACACACATAGACAGAGACATACAGACACACCCACACAGACACAACCACACACATAGACAGAGACAAAGACACACAGAGACACCCACACACATAGACAGAGACACACAGATACACCCACACACATATACAGAGATGCACAGACACAGAGACACCCACACAGACACACTCAGATACACCCACACACATACAGAGACACAGACACCCACACACATAGACAGAGGCACCCATACTTATACACAGAGACACAGACACCCACACAGACACATCCACACACATAGACAGAGACACGCACACAGACACCCACACACATAAAGAGACACCCATACTTATACACAGAGACACAGACACCCACACAGAGACACCCATACACATAGACAGAGACACACACAGACACACATAGACAGAGAAACACAGACACAGAGACACCCACACAGACACACACACACACATAGAAAGAGACAAACAGTCACACCCACACACATAGACAGAGACACCCACACAGACACACTCAGATACACCCACACACATAGACAGAGACACACATAGAGACACCCACACACATAGACAGAGAAACACAGACACAGAGACACCCACACACATAGACAGAGACACACACAGACACACAGAGACACCCACACACATAGACAGAGAAACACAGACAGAGACACCCACACACACAGACAGAGAAACACAGATACAGAGACACCCACACACATAGACAGAGAAACACCCACACAGAGACACACAGATACACCCACACACATAGACAGAGACACACACACACATAGAGACACACACACAGACCCACACACACACACACAGATACACCAACACATGTAGACAGACACACACAGATGCACCCACACATAGACACCCACACACATAGACAGAGACACAGACACACAGAGACACCCACACATACACACACAGATACACCCACACACATAGACACAGACACACAGATACACCCACACATACAGACAGAGACACCCACACACATAGACAGAGACACACACAAACACACAGACAGACATACATAGACAGAGACACACACAAGATCTTGTCTGTCTCGAGACACACACACAGATACACCCACACACATAGACAGAGACACACACAGACACCCACACAGACACACAGAGACACCCACACACATAGACAGAGACACACACACACATAGAGACACACAGACACAGAGACACCCATATAGACACACACAGATACACCCACTCACATAGACAGAGACACACAGACACAGAGACACCCACACAGAGACACATAGATACACAAACACATAGACAGAGACACACACACACAGAGACACCCACACAGACACACACACACACACACACAAATACACCAACACATGTAGACAGACACACACAGATACACCCACACATAGACAGAGACACACAGACACACCCACACACAGAGACACAGACACACAGAGACACCCACACATACACACATAGATACACCCACACACATAGACAGAGACACACACACATAGACAGAGACACACAGAGACACCCATATAGACACACACAGATACACCCACACACATAGGCAGAGACACACAGAGACACCCACACAGACACACACAGAGACACCCACACATACACACACATACACACACAGATACACCCACACAGACACACACAGATGCACCCACACATACACAGACAGACACACACAGATACACCCACACAGACACACCAACACATAGACACACAGATACACCCACACACACAGATACACCCACACTTACACACACAGAGACACCCACACAGACACACCCACACACATAGACAGAGACACGCACAAACACACACACACACACAGAGACACACACACACATAGACAGAGACACCCACAGAGACACCCACACAGACACACAGAGACACCCACACACACAGACAGAGACACACACACACACATACACACACATAGACAGAGACACACCCACACACATAGACAGAGACACACAGACACAGAGACACCCATATAGACACACACAGATACACCCACTCACATAGACAGACACACAGACACAGAGACACCCACACAGAGACACATAGATACACAAACACGTAGACAGACACACACAGATACACCCACACACATAGGCAGAGACACACAGACACACAGAGACCCCCACAGAGACACACACAGAGACACCCACACATAGACAGAGACACACACAGACACACTCACACAAATAGACAGAGACACACAGACACAGAGAGACCCACAACAGAC